>NC_051154.1:301027731-301107730 GCF_013339745.2 Dermacentor silvarum
CAACGAAGGAAAGTAGCAAGGTAATGCTCATTTTACATCACCAATTAAAGGCATACATCTCCGCTTCTTTTTCTTTTCTAATTCGCTGCGAAAGCGAACAGTAATTGCGTTGAATTAAACAAACTAGGCCACTGTGAGCGACGGCACGTTAGCAGGATAGTCAGGCTGTTTCAGTCGAGCATGTTTTTATTTCACTAACACTAAAACGTTGCAGTTTTGAAGGCGAAGCTCGATTGCGATAGCAAACTAGGACACATAGGCGCCGATACGGGGGGGGGGGGCTGAGCCCCCCCCCCCCCGGAGATCCGTAGCCAACCCCCCTCCCCCCCCCTAAATGTCATTACCGGAGTCTGTTACCCACATAATTTGAGGATTCTCTTGCGTTGCCTCTACATTTTCGCTTTTGCTGTGGCTAAAGCTTCCGGCACCATGTTGGCGCGGACGTGCACGGCTTTTAATTTATACTTTCGCTTTATTTCGGCAAATCCTGACAAAAGGAGGACAAGCGCATTAGAAACCCCAGCGGCGGCTACCTCACAGCGTTTCCTCACTTTAACATTTTTTTTAAATTTCCGCTGAGAACATCAGCACAGAAACAATATATTTCAATAGATATAAAGGACAAAGTTTATTATATTTTTTAAAGAGAAGGAAGTAGCCAACTAAATGGATAGCCTATACCAGAGAATGATATGTGATGTATGTTCACCTCACTTTAAATTACTTTGCGTGCTTTTGGACCCCGAAGAAAACCCGCAGACATCAGTGACCCCTCGGCAGAGTCTTCTGTCAACGGCATGTGAAAAGCACGTGAGTGATATGTGTCTCAATATGATTCTCTTTCCAGTAGGCAATGCTAATGACTGGCGACAAAATAAAAGAAAAAAAAGCTCTTCTAATTATATACAACATTTAGCATTAGGGATGGAAACGTCGCCTCTTGCATGCAGAGGCCATTAATAGGGGGTGTTTCAGCAAATACTTTCAAACAATTTTTAAAGGTTGCCTGTGGCAGATAGCACAATTCTAGTTCATGAGCTGGTCTACTCGAAGAGGTGGACATTACTTGCACAAAAAATGGTAATGCATAATCGACTAATTAAAAAATCACCAATTAGGTTTTTAACATAACTTATGGCCAATGTTGCAATTTACAAATTCAACATTGTATTATATATATATATATATATATATATATATATATATATAATATATATATATATAATATATGGGCAGGTTTCGGGAAGCTGGTCGGGCCCCAGCCCCCCCCCCCCCGGAAAAATGAAAACTTTCCGCCTATGAGTGGACAGCTATACGAAATAAGGATATCAGTTTTATTTGCCGTATAAAATTGGAAACATAGGCATACTAACTAAATTAACAAAACATGGTGTTGCGCGCACACAAGCTAACATGAATGCACCGTGGAAACTTGCTGTCAAAGCGCTGTAGTGAGTAAGCGCGCCAGCAGCAGCGAGCGAATGACCTTCGTCCCGCCGCTCGCATCTACGCGAATTAAGCCGCGAGAATACAGCGCAGGGAGAAAGGACCTGCTCCCTCCGCAGATGGCTTTCAAGATACAGCCGCCCGGGCGGGAGCGCGCGGTGTAGTACGCGGCCTCCCCCCAGAGCCTTGCAGCCCGGCGCGTATTTCTATTGCCATAGGTCGGCAGTGTGGGAGAATACTCACACTCACTCACCATAATTTTTCCAGGCCCCGCACTCACTCACGTTCACACTCACCTCCACTCACACTCACAGCACTTCCACCGTGCACAGCACTCACTCGCACTCATATCCACTCATACTCACTGGTACTCACCTGCACTCACACTCAGTGGTACTCACTCGCACTCTATTCCACTCACACTCACTGACACCCATCGCACTCACTTCCACTCACACTCACCTGCACTCACACTCACCTCCACTCACTCGCACTCACACCTTTGAAATGAGCGCGAGTGCGAGTGAGTGAGTGCCGACCTATGGTCTCCTCCTCTCAAAGCGCTTGTTTCTTTACTTTTTTGCTTGCGAAAGCAAGTCGACGGTGGCGCTCCTCGAAAGTCCCCGTTGAAGCTTTCAGGCCGGCGCGCGCCGCCGCTGCCGCCGGCGACGGCGGCTGCGCAGAGCGACTTTCAACATGGCTCTAAATATAAATAAGTGAAAGCGCGCGTTATCATCGTCCAATCGGAGATTCAGGAGAGAGAGAAGCGGCATTGTTCAAAGGATGGCGGTACTTTTCCGAAGGTATAGGGACTTTAGTTGCAACCTGTAGCTCGATCTATCGACGAATAATGGTTCAACGATTAATTCAACAGCACAATCCATACGCCTGGAATACTGAAAGATATCTTACGAACACAATTCACGTTATATTGTCGAGCTCTAGTGGTAGATCGACAGAACATTGTTCATACGGTGTCGAACGCTGCTTGCAATTTTGGCTTCACTATCCGAGCGCGCTACAAAAATGGAGCGTGGAGCCATGCCATACCACACCACGGTGTGGCTCCAATTTTGTGCAACCGAGCAGCGCATAGACCTCTCGGAAGCTGCTAAATTACAGCGGTTCTCTTTGTCTAAAATTACGACAAGCACGCAGTCGACGTCCGCGTCAAAGCTTTTCTGACTACGACGGTGTATACGTAATGCGAAAGAGTAGAGTCAGCTTCTAGTTCCGTAATTATTGAGAGCAGTTTGAATTTTTCTTTAGAAACCTGAGTTGATGAGAAGGTCGCGCGATGACTTTGTTATGACAAACGCGTCTCGTGTTTCTTTCCGCTAATGTAGACAGGGTACGGTTACGTTACCACCTGAGGGCCCGTAATTCGTAGTTTTTCGAATAAATCTGAAGTGTCAATTTTTTTTTTCTTTTTACTGGCGAGTGGTTCCGGATTTTATCGAAGTAATCTGTAACATCGCAGAACCCTAGCTATACTACACGCCATTTCAAGTTCACAAAACAATTTCTGAAGGCAAATACGTCGTTTCGGTAATGCTGGCCATTCTGATCGTCATTTAGAAATATGTGACTTGTAAGTAACTTTCAAGTAACGAGTTGTTTATTTCTGTAGTTTCCTAATACAGAAATATACTGTAATAAAATATTTTTTGGAACTGGAGTGTTCATTGCACCGCTCAGTTAATTTATTTCCCTGGTTGTCAGTAACGTATCTTAAAGTGCGTTTTGTAAGCAACTTATACAGCCGTGGGCCGCTCTTAAAGAAAACACCTTACTAGTATACTCCTGCGCTGATTGCCGATCACATTCGCACTAAATCCTGCGTGATATATTTTCATCAACGAATGTTTCTATAACGCTTCAGGTCAGCTACATTGTTTCCCGTAAGAGCTTAAGGAATAGTTATATTTCGTTCCGTTCGAAGAGCAGTTCCACTTAACAGTGACCGGTACTGTTTACATATCTGATCCTAACCAACTGCCTGCTTAGCGTGCACGCGCGACGTTTCCTTCGGCGCTGAAAGGAAGCCGATACTACGGCGCGTTATCCAAGGGCACGTTTTTCGTAACGCCTTTTCTTTTCCCTCGGTTACATTTCGTCATGCCACGCCGCTGCGGTGTCGGTGATAATAAAGTCCCTATACAGGGTGTTTCATTTTAGCTGCACCAAATCTTTAAAAATGCCTGTGGCAGATAGCACAATTTTAATCCTTGATCTAAACAACGCGATGAGGCGACTATTACTTTCACGAGAAATCAAAATGCCTAATTGAGTAATTAGCATAATTACGTTAAGTAACTTTTTAATTAATGATTTTATGGCACATCTTTCAATCGAATTATAGCCGCTGAGTTCGCAAGGCGTATCCACTTGGAACGAATTCTCAGGACTGAACCAGTTTCGAGGTAATAATTTTCAAAGTGTCCGACGAAATGCATGGGCGTTCCTGTTAACTTTGTGCTTCAATGCATAAAACAGCGTCCTCCTCAAAAAGTTAACTGGAACGCCCATACATTTTGTCGGACACGTTAAAAATTAATATCTCGAAACTGGTTCAGTCCTGAGAATTCGTTCCAAGTGCATACGCCTTGCGAACTCAGCGACTATAATTCGTAGATTGAAAGATGTCCGTAAATCATTAATTAAAAAGTTAACTAGCGTAATTATGCTAATTACTCAATTAGGCATTTTGATTTCTCGTGGAAGTAATGGCCGCCTCATCGAGTAGTTTAGATCAAGGATTATTTGTGCTATCTGCCACAGGCGATTTTTAAAAATTTGGTGCAGCTAAAATGAAACACCCTGTATATAAGAAAAGTACCACTTTGATCAACGCCGCTTCGCTCTCTCCTGCTCCGATTGAACGATGATAGCGCGCGCTTTGACTTATTCATATTTTTCTCCCGCCTCAGAGCTATGTTGGAAGTCACTCTGCACAGCCCCTGTCTTCGGCGGGGCGGCGGCGGACGCGCCCGGCCTGAAAGTTTCAACGTTGACTTTCTAGGGCCGCCACCGTCGACTTGCTTTCGCAAGCAAAAAATAAAGAAAAAAAAAGCAATCGCTTTAGGAGAGGAGACGGCGGAGGAAAGAGTAGATGGCGGTACTTTTACTATATAGGGACTTTAGGTGATACGGCAGCGAGGTGACGAGCGAACATGGAAGAATAAAATTGTTCGAACCATTAACAAATCTCGGTGGAAAAAGAATCGTTACTTGCCGTGTCATGTAGGCAGCGGTTTGCTCTAGGTGTCGCCGCGGTGTACGTTCTGCGGATCGAGAGGGTGGCGAAGCCGCCCCCCCCCCCCCCCCCTTTCCAACATGCCGGCACTTCAGCGATGACTTTTTTGCATGCTTTCATGACATCCCCCTCCCCCTCTAATCCTGGAGGTTCCTTTAGGCAATATTACCTTTAGTGTGTCTCTGCACCAAATACATATCTAGGGAGGAGAGAGAGAGAGCGAAAAGATCACGTGGGAAATTGAACATAAAAACGAAAGCGCAGCTGGAGAAATAAAGCGCTGCTCGCTCGCAAAATGTCAAGATGGAGTCTTGCTCTCTATTGTTTATTCCCTTCTTGAACGTCTGCCTCCGTGGCGCAATCGGCTAGCGCGTTCGGCTGTTAACCGAAAGGTTGGAGGTTCGAGCCCTCCCGGGGGCGGCAAGATATTTTACCACATATTTTTTTTTCTTTTTTTTTTTTTTTTTTTTTTTTTTTACCAGCGCTTTTCCCTGTCACTTCTCTTACTTCCTATGTTGATCGTCACACTGCAAAAACCAAATGTTTGAAACAGTCGCCCTGCAAGAATTGAATACAAGTTGAATTTCTTTTTTCGTTGCGGCGGCTCATACCTCGCCCAAGCTGAGTTGTATAACAATGCAGATTGACACGCTTTGCGAGTTCGCGTTTTGCACGCTTTCTCCACGCGAGACACGCAGCACAAAAAAAAAAAATATTGGTGATAACATGCTGTTACCGCTATGACGATTTGCGTTCTCGGAATGCCAAAACCATGCCTCTTCAAGGTATCTCATAAAACATCTGACGCAGAGACACCGGCTGACGCCAGATGCACGAAAGTTCATATGAACGGCAGAGCAATGACGAAAATATTTAAACAGCACGGTGTATCATCAGCCTATATTTATGTCCACTGCAGGACGAAGGCCTCTCCCTGCGATCGCGGTGTAAGATAGGTGGATGGTGACGAATAAAGAACCACTTATTATCGTTATAGAGTGAAAGACAAAGATTCAAAGAACAACGAGTTAAAAAGGTACTGGAACTGTAAACAGAGAAATCACAAGAATGAGAAAAACAGGCAGAAAAATAAACACGAACAGAGCGATAATAGATTATTGATCGTGAGCACTATAGCTTAGGTAAGGCTGAAATGCAGGAAAAGTATGCCGTTGTATTATATTTTTACACATTATCCTGCTCATAGCTGCGTCCGTTTTATGTGACATCGCTTGTATCTTTTCTATGGCTTGCATACAGTCCCATAATTGGCTCTCATATTTTGACACACTGTTCCAAATGCTTAGTACCAAGACCAAAACAATTTCATAGATATTGATTGACTGCAGTGCGCCATCAGCGTGCAGTGTTGTGCTAATTTGTGATGTGTTAATGCCGAACGTGGCCTGCGGCATCACAATGAAGCACCTTAAAGGTGCACCGTTGCGTTCTCAAAGGCCACGTGCGGATGACTATTAGCCGCGAGATTAACCCAGAGGTGACAGCATCGTCGCTACATTTGTGCAAATGTGTAATCGGAAGCGCGCATTTAAATGCGCCCTTCCACGGCAGCGGCGCATTGCTGTGAGCGATTGCTGCCGATTTGCTGGTAACGAAACGGTCTTGTAGCAGGAAACTCCATGGTAATACATGCCGCCCTCTAACGTGACATATTTGCAAAAAAAAAAAAAAAAAAAAAAAAAAAAAAGCCGAGAAATTTTTCATCTCTGAGTGAAAGAAGAGTGAAGGGTGATGCATCGGGGGGGGGTCACATACACTCGGCCACACGAGTTCTGTTTTGGCAGTTTCTTGTGCTTTCTGAGCGGGGCAGCATTGGCATACTGCCGAAAAACTTAACATTTATGTTGCGTCACCCATGTGCCTATAATGCCACATTTACAGCTAGTCTTGCACTGATATACAAAGACCAGCATTCCTCAAAATCACCTTGCACCATTATACCCGAAACAAGTCTATCGCCGCTCTGCTTTACTTCTTGTATACACATCCTCCTTTGTCCATTGCACTTATAAATGCTCAAAACACTGCATAGCTGAATTCATTTAAGTAAGATACGTAACTCGGGACCACAACGTATTAATATTTCCACACGGTTTTCTGAGATTCGACGTTTATTACCGCACTAACGGTACAAGCATAACACAACTTTCTAGCACAAAGGTGATTCTGCAGTTATGCGCACAATCGGTACATAAAAGCCTTTTTTCCCCCTTTATCCCACGTGTCAAAATTTATGAGTAGGCATTGTTATTTATTTATGAAGCTATAATAATGACCGCGATCTTTCGTCAAGCTTACAATGCCACATGTCATCCAAGAGAGATACGTACTTCAGTACAAATCCTGTGTCGGCACTCGGCAGACTGTCGTGTTACGCGTTTGCATACTCATTTTTGCCCGCCATGGTTTTTCAGTGTATACGAGGTAGTGGGTTTGATTCGCACCGGCCGCGTTTTGATTGGGGTGGATTGTAAGAACGCTTATGTATTTAGACTAACCTATGTACACGATAAAGAGCTCTTAAGTGATCGAAATTGATCCGGACGGAACCCCTATTGCCTCCGTTTAAGGGAAAAATGTGGCTGTTTTACGAGTTGCTATATTTATAAAATGTGTTTTTTTGAGTCTTTCTAAAGCCATTGAAATATAATGTATTGTATTTTAACTGTGCCATACTGGCATGCAATGTTACACTAGCAGCAACATATACCACCCATGAAAAAAAAGAAAGATTGTGGCTGAATATAGTTTGAGCCTCAGGCTGATGTACTACGTGCTAGGAGGCCAAGGTTCGGACAATATATATATATATATATATCTGCGAGTCATTCGCCAAGACACGGGCAGCAAAGGGCGGAAAACTTCGCAACGAAAGCTCCGCTTTAGTGAAACGCAGCACGCGGAAATACGGTGACTGAAGCCTCCCCCAATTACAGCATGTCACATGTTTTCGGATATGGCGGCAGATGTGGCTCGTCAACTTTCTGCTCGATAAGAGGTACAGTGGGTACAGTCATTTGAGCGTGAACTTGAGCGTAACGCCTCTCCTTGTCGTGGAAGCGGATGTGGAACATGCCCATAGGCGTATAAAGAGGGGGGGGGGGGAAGCCTTGGACTCCTCGCCGTTGGACTCATACGGAACCTCACAGCAACGGCGACCCCGACGACAGAAATCCGCTCTGAGTGTCCATATACTTGCTATATAAATAAAAAAAAATGAGGGCCACTTTATCGTGACTTGTTCCGAAAATGTGCACTGCGTAGGTTGCTTATGGGCAACCAATATACGGGCCACTTTTTAATGTCTGCGATATGATTAAACGAAAGAAACAACTTCGCTGAAATCGGGTTGTAATTCTCCAAGGTGGCACACATCTACTGTCTTTTTTTTTTGTGAATATTGCAAGTAACTTATGTTGATTGTACTTCGTTGCATATAACCGCGACAATACTATTACCTAATATAGCGATAATTTATGCTGTCGACTTAAACACCAAGTACAATTCTTTGTTTAGTTAGAATTGTTTGTCGCAAATGGGGGCATTTTTTATGTGCGCTGGACTGCTGATGCTGGGCGGAATCCGGGACCTCTGTAAGGCGCTCATTGCCTTTTGTCCCTGTATCATCTTTACATTTTATATAGCTGCAAAAAATAAATGCAAATCCGAATTTTTCGCAACACACACACACACACACACACACACACACACACACACACACACACACACACACACACACATATATATATGTAGAGTCAGAAAAAGGTCAGATCGTTTGCGGTTTGCGAAATACTTGGTATGCCACTTGGTGCGCCACTCGAGAAATACTTAGTACGCCACTGAACATGCCTCTACTTTCATTTTACTTTTGCGAACTATATTTTTCTACATTTCAATGTAACAGATAACAGTTAACTTCCCTTATGCTTTCTTTGGCTTCATTGCATGTGGGCTGCATGTTAATGCAACTAACACAAAATCGGAGCCTTTTCGGTTCTCCTTGTTCTTTTTGCCAGTCCCGGCGACAGCCCAGTGGCTGTTAGCCCCGAGAACGAACAAAAGCTGCGCTGCGAGCGCCGCTCGCCACGGCGTCATGGCAAGGATTTGCGTCTGTCCGTCTGCTACAGTTCGTTTTGCGTCCGGGCGGCTGAATTACAATTGCTAGTAGGTACAACGGGGGCGTGGCACTGCGGGTCCCTAAGAAAAAAGGTTAAGGAAACAGAGAGGGGTCTGGAAAACAGGGATGCAGACGAAATCAGCACTGGGCACATACCGAACTTTCAAGCAAGAAATTGCCAAAGAAAATATCTACGTAATTCTAGGGGAAGCTCTTTGTTGTTTGAAGCCAGGACGGGAGTATTGCGGACTAAGATGTACGAGTCAAGTACCAAGGTATAGACACGTAGTGCTGTGCGTGTGGAGAAGAGGAAACGGCTGAACACCTCATACTTTTCTGTAAGGGGCTTAACCCTACAGTGCAAGGCAACGGGGCTGATTTTTTCAAAGCATTGGGGTTTAGGGACAGTGAAGGCAAAATAGACTTTAAGCGGGTAGAAATAACCAAACAGAGGCTATCTGATTGGTGGATAAAATTAAGGCAGGGGTGAAACTTCACCCACCACAAAGTACAAATATGTTAATAGCCATGGCTAGGTGGCGTATGCCACCGCCGATTTAAAGGGTTCAGCCTCATCCATCGCCCCTACGACTGTTGCCATGGCAATCGTGGAGACGCAGCGACAAAGCGACATTGCCGATCGCAGCTACTAGGTGCCTGGGGACCGAATCGTTTAGGGACTTTTACAAGGCGCGTTGAATGTCTGGCGGTGTCTGGGCCACGCCGCCCGCGCTTTATTATCCTAGCGTTTGGTCTAGCGGCGAAAAGCCTGCAGTAGTGGTGGTGTGGCATGTAGGCTATTGAACGAGACGGGCTTTGTAGGGACCGCCAGTAGTTTGTGCGCAGGCGCGAGTACAAGCGGGTGACGAGAGAGAAAATCTGGGGGCTTTTGCTCCTTGCAGATGACTTTGCCTAGGTACTACGGCGGACAACTTCCTTTGCTCGTTTTGTATGCGTTTGTCCCTAGGCTAGCCGGCATGCGCGATTGCGTTGATGGCGCCGAGCACAAATTTTGCTCTTGTGCTCCTACGATGTTCTGGCGAGTTTGTTGCGTTTTTTGTTCCAACGGTAACATATAAATCGTGCGATAGTCGCGAGGGGATCATTGAACCTGTGAGGTTGACGACGAATCGGATAACTTTAATTCCAAAGCACTCCGTGCTCATGTATTGGTTATCAGTGCATACTGCACCGTTCAGGAGATTAGCGTGAACGAAAGCACTTCCATGCGTTGAAACACATTTAGCACCCTGCAGGTGGCTCTGCCTGGGCAAGCGGATTCTGCTCTCGTTTATGGCCCAGTGCCGCGGCTTCGCCGCGGTGCCAGGCGCCGATGCGAAGCGGCGGTCGTTGGGGTGTTGCGGAGCGCAGCGTAGCAACACCCGAAATAAAAAAAATACTGCTCCAGTCAGGTAGACTGCTCCCTCCCTGATAGTGACATTATATTTGGATCATCAAAACAGTGATGCGTTTATTTAGGAATAGCATCGATCCTCTAACAAATACACAGTTGTACAATAGGACCAAAGAAAGTTCTCCGCCGTAGTACCTAGGCAAAGTCAGAGTCAAGTCAGAAAAGCCTCCAGATTTTCTCTCTCGCCCCCGCTTGTACTCGCGCCTGCGCACAAACTACTGGCGGTCCATCCAAGCGGAAGTCACGGGACCCGCAGTGCCACGCCGCCGCTGTAAATACTAGCAGTTGTAAAGTCGCATCCAGGTGCCTTCTGCAACGTTTCAGTTTGTTTGCTCTCGTTCCCTATGCTGGTGCACTTATGACAGTCCTCTCAAATATATTTTGACGATGTTTGTTCGTCAAATTTTCTTGAAAGAGCTTATTTTCTAGACAACAATATATTTCTCAAAGGCAACGTTACAGTGCCGGCCAACTGAGGTCAGTCCAGAGCAGTGTAGGTTTTTCATGCACAGTTCTACACTCTGCAGTGGTAGCTCACGTGGATAATAAAAGCATAAACGCGAAAACATAGAACAATCTAGTTAAGTGACCATACTTGCTGCGGTGCAACAATCATGTAACAAATGCTGGCTATACAGGGTGTTTCAGCGAACACTTTCAAAATTTTTGAAGGTTGCCTGTGACAGATAGCACAATTCTGGTTAATGAGCTGGTGGTCTACTCTATGAGGCAGAGATTACTTGCACAAGAAATTGAAATGCATAATCGACTAATCAACAAAAATTCACTAATTAAGTTTTTAACTATTTATCTGATGGCCCATATTGCAATTTACACATTGTCGCCATGGAGTTCGCAAGGCGGATCCACTCGGAACGAAATCTCAGGATGACATCAGTTTCGAGATAACATTTCCAGAACTTTGCGGAAAAATGCATTGGGATTCCAGTTACTTTTGTGCTTCCATGCATAAAGCGATGTGTTGTTAAGCAAGTAACTGGAACACCAATGCATTTCTCCACAAAGTTTGAAATTAATATCGCAATTTCTTGTGCAAGTAATGTCCGCCTGTTCGAGTAGACCAGCTCATGAAATAGAATTGTGCTATCTGCCACAGGCAACCTTTAAGAATTTTTTAAAGCGTTCGCTGAAACACCAGGTATACGAGTTCTACAATATTTACCTTGATTTTAACCCCCTAAGTCCTGTTTGCTCACAACGATCTGTTCACTGGAAAAATATCGAAGTTTCGCATTTATTCACAGAAATGTTCGGCAGTAGCACGTGGACTAAACAACATATCAACATTCTACCAGTACCGTTTACTTTTTGAACTGCTTCTCAAAATTGAGCTGTTCTAAACCAGTTAATTTTAAGCGGCGGTAAGTAAAGCTAATTGAGGCTTTAAGCTGTTTGCCGCACACAAAAGGCATGGACCAATATTTATTCTCTTTTCGGTGCTACACCCTATACTCAGTTCAACAATTTAGCTCTGCTTGTTGCTTGGGGAACCTTTCTGACCGATCTGCTTGGCGAAACTCACACAGCTGCTTGGCGCAACTTTTTGGGCGAAATGTGCCTTTTAGACCATATAGCTGCAGCCAGCAAGAAGCCGAAGCTTCATTTTTAGTGGTATGGAACACATAAAAAATATCAGCTATCACAGAAGGAGGTCGGAAATCAAGTAAATTCACCTGAGTGTCTTCTTTATGAGGCAGGGGGTTGCCTCTTCCAAGCAGCCGAAGCTGCACTCTGGTGCCTCGAGTACGTTATAGGCATTCCAATTAGCACCGTAAAGGACTCCTATATGGTTTCAAATCGAACTTGCAGCGAACGGAACGGTTTCGCGACAAATGCGCGCTTCGTCATAACGATTGTCGGTTGCTTCCATTGTGGGAGGTGTCTACCATATTGTCGATAAACACCGCTTCAGGCCACTATGAAACATTACATGGCATGTATGGCTTGGTTTTTGATCTTAACAACGAACCTATTCTTTCAAGTGATTGTTGTACAAACATGAAGCGCAGTCGTGTTAACAGCCACGTAGAATGCTTTTTCTTAGTGGCTGTTTCGGAGAAGATTGAAAGTAGCAATTTTTTTTCGTAATACCTACGTGCCTTGTTTTTACGCATTACTGCAGTACCCACATTTGAGTAGAACTAAACATAGCAATAAGAAGCTTGATCAAAGCTTCGCAAGCAGTATCCTATTCTAACATGCTGATTTATATATAAAGTTGACACCAAATACCAATATTGCCGCTCCGTGTAAAACAAAATGTCTATGATAACTAAGCATTAAAGGAATGTTAAGTTTGGGGTGAAGCATTGTAAAATTAAAATTTTCCATACTGAACTTGCAGACATTGTTTTTTCGCTATATTTATGAACAGACACGGTGCACCTCTGCATTGCAAAAGCAGTAGCCCATCAACTCTATATAGCTTCGATCTCCAAGCATCAAATTTTCACGATTCACGCGGTTTCGAAAAAGAGACTGCACTTCAGGCGTGACAGCAGAAAGCAGCCAAAAACGTCATTCAGGAAGTACGGCTGGCGCGCCCAATACACCGAGTATGCACGAACGAGCGTGTGCGGCATCCGAGCGAGCGGCTTCCTGGCCGTGACGTCACTCGGGAGAGGCCGCCACTCTAACTTCTTGCCGCTAATGGCGTTGCGCTGCTGAGCTCCAGGTCGCGGTTTCAATCTCGACTGCAGCGGCGCCGCATTTAGGTAGGGGCAAAATGCAAGAATGCTCGTGTACTTGGATTTAGTTGCACGCTAAAGAAGCCCAGGTGATGGAAATTCCAAGGGGCCCATGAGTGAAATGCTTAGCCGCAGGTCCAATGAGTATGCGTGCGATGTGCAATATCACGGGTCCAAGGATAGCTTGCGTTAAGTGCTAGGTCACTAAGTCCACGTCGCCGATGCTCGAATGCTCAGCCGCGGATCTGAGACGTCCGGAACCGTGGAATCCACCGCGCTTCTGGCGATGTCCGCGTCGCGCTGGTTTCAACACTCGTAGAGCAAACGGTGGAGCGGACGACGCCCCCACAGAGCGAGCGCCAGACCAATGACGCAACGCGCTGGAGTCACGTGGTGGGCGCGGCCAGTCCAGAGACTCCGGAAGGACCTTCAATCATTTGCTTTTTGTGCGCTTGTTTCTGCATGGAGGGATTAACTGAAGCAGCAAATTTGAAGATGGAAAAAATGCGCTTTCCAACGAGACCTAGATGGCGGCGCTCGGTTGCGCTGTTTCGGAGATATTGTGGCTTGAAAAACGCAGTTTTTTCGTGATTTTCGCGAAATTTTTCGCCACCTTGGCTGATACAACATTTTTTTTAGCACTTCTACGTGGTTCTCAGTGAATATATTGTTACGTGTAGCTTTTTCCAAATCCGATAGAAAAAGTAAAAAAATTAGATTATAGGGTTTTACGTGCCAAAACCACGATTTGATTATGAGGCACGCCGTAGTGGGGGACTCCGGAAATCTGGACTACCTGGGGTTCTTTAACGTGCACCTAAATCTAAGTACACGGGTGTTTTCGCATTTCGCCCTCATCGAAATGCTGGCGCCGTGGCCGGGATTCGATCCAGCGACCTCATGCTCAGCAGCCCAACACCATAGCCACTGAGCAACCACAGCGGGTTCAGATAGAAAAAGTTATTAAAACAGAAATGTGGTTTCAAAAAAAAAAAAAAAAAAAAGCAACAAAACAATTTTTTGGCAATTTTTCGCGATGCAAAAGCCACGTCCTCGCTTAAGTTCCGTGAAATCTGCAAAAATTAGGGAGCTGTAAATAAAAGGACGTTAAAGAATGTGGGGTGCATATCATTATCTGACTACAACCAAGCGATGCAGGGGAGAACAAACTCCATACAAGTTTTACAGGTTGCACCTACAAGCTGTCTTCATCAAGCCAGTCGGGAAAGCATGGTCACAGCAGTCTGCTTGTTCCAGCATTAGAATTTGAGGTTCAGTGAGATGGAAAAAAGTGCATCTGTGCAGTTGTTGGCTGGACAACAACTCTCTGCTGCAACATTTCCTAAAGAGAAGAAAAGGACAACATCCTTCACCGACCCTTCCTTATTCAATGAAGCAGCCTGGCAGTGGAAAATAGATGCAAATGCTGAACACTGGAAAATTGTTCATAATTTATTCTCAATTTTCATTACACAAAAGGGAAATGGGGCCCACTTGCTGAAGCAGAAATGTGAGCACTCATTTTGCGTATGACAACGGCAAGCACTCGCTACACAAAGTCCAACCAAACAAAAAGACACGACATGGCAAGGCACAAGAACAAGCACTTTCTGCTCACGTTTCACTCCTCTATCGGTGAAGTTTGCCTAGCTTCACTTTCTAAGAATGAGCACAACGTGTCACAGTCAACTTTCGCTCATTTGACCAAAGTGGGATATGCAAGATTGGATCCAATTGCTCAAGTTTAAAATACCGTACAGACTCGTGAAGTAGTCATGCATCAGCAGTTGCATCTGAAACTTTAACCAAAAAGTTCCCTGAAAGATTAGGTTCACATTTATGCTACACACCCTGAACCAACTGTCAAATTAATGACAGTCAACTGTAGAAAGGTTGACGTTGGGCCTTATAGGTATGACATATTAACAGGTACTAAGTATAGAAAACGAGCAGAAAAAAAAAAAAAAAGACATGAGGCAAGCGCTTGTTTCGTGTCCTTCCTTTTCATTCCCACTATTTTCTGCACTTAATACTTGTCACAAGCACACAACTCAAATTTACTGACATCATAGTATTGTGCCGGTGTTATCAATTTTTGGTTCCCAGGTTCTGTTAGCAACAGACGAGCTCAAAGAGCACAGCACTTGCCCACAATACAATAGATAGTGCTGGCTCAATTACTTCGCAGAGAACCAGCAGAAGTAGCTCCTGTGGCTTTAGGTACTACAGCCAAAATTGAAATTAGCTTTGTCCCGGTGTTACATATAAAATAATAAAACCTCCTTTAAAAAGTCAATATCATGAACAAAATTTAAAGAACACACACACACAAAGGCACAATCCAAATATGTTGATACACAGCATACCAATGTTTGACAACACCGATGCCCAAGTACATTTTTGCAAGCACCTATAACATGTTAGACACCTGTAAATGAGAAATGAACTCATGACATGCTTCCCCTTTTCGTGCATTACTGCGAAATGCCCAACAGAACAAAACGGTGAAATATGCCCACAGAATTACACAAATATGTGCACATGTAAAAAAAAATGGCATACATACGACACTAATACAATCCAACATCTTCCCTGTTGAATTGCAACACAGCACAGCTTTCTTTTAGCAGTGTGCCCAAATCACTGCAGATGACTTGTGCAGTTGCTTACTCTACCCAGGGTTGCCAGATCCCGAAATAAAATATAACTATGAAATCCCCTAAAGCACCCACAAACTAGCCAAGCTACAACTAAGGGGTCAATAAAGGAATCCACAGTTCGTGTTACTGAATGTGGATATGCCTTCGACTGATAAAATCATTGACATTCTAACATCATTGAAGCCAGAAATACGAATTGCAGCTTAGTGCATACAAATTGTAATAGTACTGCAAAACATGACTGTTTATGCCAAAATCAGATTACCACAATATTTCATGGCACTAGTATGAAACTATCCGTTATTGACTTCAACAGTAGCCAAGCAGCAGAGTAGCCAAATTTTAACAGCCAACAGGCCCACAGAGTAGCCAGTTTGGCACGAAGTAGCCAAATCTGGCACCCCCCGTTCCACCACCTGGTGTATAGAGGCGAATCACCCATTCTTTAGTATATCTCCCCATGCTAGCTCATCTCATTAATTCACCTACACAAACCAATAGCCATAAATAGTAAAATAGTAGCTACTGCCCACTGATGACAAGGCTAATGAATTTAAATGGCACTGGGAGCAACAATAGATTGAGCAAACTTCAAAATAATGAGAATTACCTTGACTATGGAAACACTCCGGATAGGCAGAACAGTGCATGCATGAAAACCTGTTTTCAATATAAAAAAGGCCGCCATGGGCAGGCAACAACTAATGGCACCACAATGCTCACTAGGTGCTACAGCTATACTACTGTCATCACAGCAGTCATATATTGCTGTAATTTTAAGGCATTGTGTGCTCCTTGGATGGTTTCAGACCAGGCACAGAGACACCAGAATGGGCCACAATGCTAGTATGAGCTATTTTATTTCTGTCACACAAAATCTCTTGATGCAAAATCACAGGTACAGAGGGAGAGAAAAAAAATAGCAGACGAAGTAAGAGCACAGATTTGATAAAGCTTGCATTAATTACCCTTACTTGCACTAACCAGTGCACATATTCCTTGCCCCATGCCTACTGTGCAACACAGATGAATTGTACTTCTTGCAGCATTGAGCCCACAATGCTACAACACAATAGTTGAGAGGATCTCTATTCAAGCTGCCGTGAAGAATGTGAGAAATGCAGCAAACACCAAGTCTGCCACTTTGTTCCATGCTCACCCCAATTGCTTGGATGTCTCCAGAAGGAAGCAACTGTGATATTTCAAAGGCTCATTTATATTTAACATGCATAGTGAATTCAGAACCAGCGGCCAAAATTGGATTAACTGCATATCCTAGAGCATCAGATTGCATAAACACAATCATCAAGGTGCCAACAGTGTCGGCCCACATGTGTGATGCACAGTACAACACTTCTGATGTTGCCGGTGTAGCCTATCGAACCTCAGCCGCCAATACCATGTATACCACACACATGCAAATGCATAAACAATCCATAAGCAACAGATTCACATAAAAATTACTTCACTGCAAGTATCAGTTTAGCCTTACATCACTAGCACCCAAGAATTCTGGTTCTGGCTTTAGAAGTGTTTTCAAACATGTAACGCAGTGAGAGTACAGTAAAAATAACAGGGGTAAGGTGTAGTGCTCTGCGATTTGAGGTTGCATACAGTAGAAGCTCCACTTAACAATGGTGAAATTCACAGGCACAAGAACCAAGCCAGACTATGAAGGGCAAAGTTTCCCTTCCCGAGTTTCACGCCCAATTTGGAAGAACCGGTGTGCTAAGAGGACGTCAGAGATTTTAAAATACTTTAGCACGCTTGAGCTATTCTATTGAGAAAATGTTCTCAAAACTCTATTGACCCTTTTCGCGGTGTTCCCATGAACGCTGCCATGTTTGATCACGTGGTGACGCGTCCACCATTGCTTGCCTCAGCTGCCTCCATGTTTACAATGGATGTACATGATGCCCGGTGCGGCTCAGGAAACCTCTGTTTCGAGAGATATCGCAGACGCTCACTGGGTGGTAGGCACAAAGATTTGGTCACAGCTTCAGATGACATGTAAAAGCGCTTTCGAAGCTCACTGAGCTTTGTCCAAGCAGCGTATACGGTGCTTGTTCTAAAAACGACACTAAAAATGTAGTTTAAGCTTTACGCTCAGAAAATGAATCAGTATCAGTGTGGTTTGCTTTTCCTTATTTATTTGGCAAGTACTTAGAAGCAGCGGCATGTCCCATTTCTGACTCTACAGTTCTTAGTAGTACATATTCTTAGTACATTGGCGATAGAGTGTGCGTAAGTTTGCGTGTGAGTTGGGGTAGATGTGTGTAGATAATATGCCCGAGACTTACTATGCCAAGAAGAAGCTCTACTCCCTTTAAAATTGTTTAGCGAGCGGTACTCCTTCCGACGTTCTGGGGTTGAAGTCTTTGGAGGTTAGCGATACAATGCTGACATGAATTTTTGTGAATTCGTCTGAAAAGTGAATTTTTTTTTATCCACGAGGAAAGTCGTACATTAAGAGGGGCCGGCAACAAAGGCTGTCGCATGTAGCAACGCTCCGTGAACTTGGACACACACATTCATTCCATTCTTTAATATGTCAGTCACTATTTTTGCAGCCAACTACTACAGACCTCTTCAATCCACCACTCCAAATTTTGCAGCATGAATGGAGCACACTGCGTGAGCGAAAACCCAGTTGCATTTCCGACAGCTGATCGCACGGAAACAGGGCACAAGCGGTAAAGGTTTTGTTTTCACGCATTTTCGCTGAAGAAACATATGGCATGCTGCCAGAAGCGCCATCTCGTTTCTCGAGAACAAACTGCTCTGCGAAAAGGGTCAATATGTTGAGTCTTTGGCTCTTTTAGAATGCAATGCAATTCATGTTCACCAATAAACTATTAACTAGCCCCAAGCTAGCTATCCTAACCAGCTATTCAAATCTCATGATGTCGCGAGGAGCTAGCACAGGAACTTCAAACCCATCTATCATGTTGGTGTCTCTTATGGCCCTCACAAGGAAACCACACATGGTGCCCGTGATATACCTAAAGGGTAATTTACCAATGCAGCTTAACATTCCTCTATGGTGTCCCTTTAAAGAAACATAGAGAAATATCATACATGGCACAAACACAGTAGAAGGCATATAGCACTGTGCAGTCGGAATCTGAACTTTACGCTCACGGGAACAAATGGGTGTGCTGTCGCGTCTTTGCCGACACGACAGCAAGAAACTGACCAATGGTGCGCTTCCATGGTCCACAACATAAAAAATCTGGATGGTCCTTCCTTCCTTTTATGCAGTGCTACAGCACCTTGAATGCTGACCAAACCAAAACGGGGGAGGAGACAAATCTGACCGCTGTATCAATCTTACTGCCGCACACAATCCTTTCTCAAGCCTATGCCGAGTTTTCACAACTCTGAATGGTTCCAAGAGGGTGTTTTTTCATATTCCAGATAGCTCAGTATGGAGCGAAAAGTCACCATAAAAAGGCACATTTACTGAATGTTCAAGAAACTGCAGCTTTTCACACTTGCAGCTTCCATAATACTGCACATAATAATTGAGACATAGAAGTGCCATGCATGCCCTTCATGTGCACAGCCCCGTGAGACCATCTTATGAGGAAAAAAATACAAGCCGAAGCTGCAATGTCGTGTTCTAATAATTGTGACTTGCCCAGTACAATGCAGCATGTGAATTTCAAGAGCTTAAAAAAGAAAGATAAATTATACATTGCCATTCAAGCAAACAAGGTGGCTGTGCACTAGCAAAGGAATGAGAAAAATGTAAAATCGAAAGCACACAATAAAAGAGAAATCGCAACTAGCAAGGAATCCTTGCAAATCTCATGGTACATAGTAAAACAGCATAAAAGCACACATACAACCAAGAAAAACCAAAGTGCAACAATCGGTGAATAATATATCAAAGGCAGCTACTAATTAAAGCTACCTGTGTACATAGGCTCACAAACTCTGGCTTAATAAGTTGATTCACGCTGCAATGATGCTGAACATAGCAAGAACATAAAAGAAGCAACCTAAGAAAACCAAAATAAATTGTGCAATAGCACAGCTTCTTGGCCAGAATAGTAAAAAAAAAAACATTTCATGGCGCTTTTCATGTTCCTGAATGTTTCAGAATGTAACAACCAAGAATATCCTCCTTAAAAGTATCACTGCTAAAAAAAAACTTCCAAGTACTTTGCATTTTACTCTAAACTGACAAAAAAGGTGATGGGGGTAAAAAAAAGGTCTGCCTGGCACTAATAATATAACAATAACTGATAGGGTTTCCCAAAACTATTCCTGGAATACGACAGATAATGCAATGGGTGCACTAGTATAAATTTAATTTCACAGTTTAAAAAAAAACTTGCACTAACTTGTACCAAGTACACAGGATCATTCCTAGCCCTCCACATCCTAAGTACTGTTATGCCATAATGAAGACGATAATTGACGCGAAAAAGAAAACACATTCTTCTGCATTTCCGCACTGCCCAACAGGACCGACTCGCCCGATCCATGCTTTGACAAGAAAAGTTGTTGCCACTGCATGTCCGCCGAATACTGAAATCCAAGTTGCAATGCAAAAAGTGTTTACGACCTACTTCATTCCGGACCGGTATACAGTGTTTGCGACATTCAGTGCTTGCTTGCCTGTGTAGTGCTGTAGAACCAATTCCAGACAGTACAATTACAGACCACGGTCCTTCCCAGGCATGTAATCTTTGTCTCACCAAACCTTTGATGAGTTGTCTGTAATTGCATAGGGCAAGTGGCAGAAACATTTTAACCTTGAAAGATAAGCATTTGTGTATAACAAGGCACCTGTTAGAGCTAAGGCCTTCATAGAAGTAAAGTGATGAAGTAGGCACTATTGTGTATGAAGATTGTAGGAGCTTAACACCATCACTTTCTTAAGTACAGGATGTTCTCATAGCTCCTAAGATTCAGCACCAGAGATGGCAACAGGCTGTCCACATTTCTGTAAACCCTTGAACAAAGACTAAGTCTTCTACTTTTGATAACTCTTACAGAAGCTTGAATACTCAAATCAAAATTATTACAAATGTTCGAAGAAAGCAGGCTTTGAATGTCAAATTGAATACCGAGCGGTTGTGTGTTTCCTTAATACAGAAAAGACATCGTTCGGGTGAAATAAGAGAAAAATGAAATCTCATTTCAAATGAATTTCCAAACTATTTTTTAGAAATCCGTTCAGGAAAGCTTTTAACATTGTGGCTGCTGGCTGACTTATAATAGAGAGTTGAATTGGCTGGGGGACTATACACATGGGCCCTGTTATGTGGCAGGCAGGCGTCAATAATTGTAGTAACCCTGTATATTTAGGCATTATCAAATATCTAAAGAAGCTGAATACCCAAATTTTTGAATCGCCCACTTTGATTCGAGGCAGAAGTACAGTGTAGCCCACTTATAACGAACCAACTTACAGCACTTATAGCAAAATAGAGGTTATAACAAAGTGATCTTGATTTCCCGTTCTAATTTCCGCATTTTCAATGCCTTTTCGGTCCAGTTTTAACGAAGTAAATAAACGCAACTCAATGGGTATAGCGAAGCATTTTTTCAAGAAAAAAAAATCCTTCTATCAACATCCTTTTGAGCTTTCGCGTGAATCAACAAGGCCAAAAAACCACCAATTCTTGGCTCCCAGCAGCCTCCGCTAGCATCGTTTGCCCTTTCTCCCAGCTTGGCTCCTTGCGAAAGCTTGCTTCAGAGCAAGTTGCAAGGCCGACCGCTGGGTACATAAGCTGGTTTAACGCCCTCTAGAAAGGTTGCCGGTTTCGTCACGTTTCTCATCGCACTGCGTGGTCCCCCAGTTTGTTAAGAAAATTCTCCTACAGTTGACAGCTGCCCCACGCTTTGGGCCGCCCCAGCCCGGTTCCGCTTGTGGTGCCTCATCGTGGTAAAAAAGCAAAGCACGTAGGTGCGATCCTAAATTGCTTTTTCTCCACGGTGTGTTGCCACCAGCTAAACCGAGTGGCATGCCTGCCTGCACTAACAAAGCTGAAGCATGCCGTCACTGCTCACGGGTAAAAAAACAGATCGCTGCTACTAGTGGACTAATGGGTTCTGGTTCGTCTCACAGCGCGCAGTACTTTCCCCACGGTAACAAGCTTAGCCTTCCCTGTGCTTCCTGCAATGACAAACTTTTCGTCAATGTCGAGTCCAGTGAGACCTGGAACGTCCACGGCGAAATGTAAGGTGCTCTCTCTGAAAGTGAAACGTGCCATTTTGGATGAAGTTCGCCAGAAAAGCAAGAAGACCGACACTGCGTGGAAGTATGACATAGCGCAGTCGACTTTGGCAACAATCACAAAAAATGCAAGCAAAATCGATGCTGTTTTGGACGATGACGTTGGCAGTGGTGAGCGGAAGCAGATCCGCACTGCCACTTATGATGACGTTGAAGCGGTACTCTACAAATGGCTTGTAGATGCTCACACAAAGAACGTCCCACTCAGTGGGCCAATCCTGCTAGCGAAGGCTGGAAGTTTGGGAGTTGTTCTAGGCCATGACAACTTAAATCCAGGCAACGGATAGCTGCAGCATTTTAAAGAACGGCACGGCATCACGTATAAAAGCATTGTCAGTGAAGCTGTGTCCGTTGACGAGGACGGTCTCCAGAGTTGGATGGAGAAGCACGGCAGCCGCATTCTTGAGATGTACGCCGACAGGGACATATATAACGCTGACGAAACGGGGCTATTTTTACAGTTACTGCCAGCAAAAACTCTCGCGGCGAAGATGGATAAATGCGTGGGGGAAAAACCAGCAAGAATCGTATCACGGTGTTGGTGTGCGCAAACATGGACGACTCAGAGAAGCGGCCCCTATTGGACATCGGCAAGGCTAAGAAACCGCGGGGCTTCGCCAAGGTGCTGTCAATGCAGTAGCGTATACACACAACACCAAGGCATGGATGACGGAAGACATCTTCTGCAAGTGGCTGACTGACTTCGACAAGGAGATGAGCGTGAAGTGCAAAGTGCTGCTGCTGCTCGACAATTGCAGCGCACACCATGTAAACGCACATCTAAGCACCGTCGAGGGTCCTTGTCCTGCCTCCTAACACAACCGCCAAGCTACAGCCGGTAGACCAGGGAGTGATTGCCAACATTAAAGTATGCTATCGCCGCCGTGTCATTGAGCGTCTGCTCATCGACATTCGAACAGCTGAGAACTCAGCTGACTTGAAGGTGCTGCTGGTGAAGGCGACATTTTTTGCAAGAGCGGAGCCTGGAGGAACATAAAGTCACAGACCATACTTCACTGCTTCCAGAAACAGGTTTCTCGCGGGGCAGCAGCGCTGCTGGAGACGAAACAGCAGCAGTTGATATCGGTGCTGCAGCAGTGATGAGCTTAGGGCAGTTTTGAGAGTCTGTGGGCAATGCAAACCTTATCCCAGGCAGCTTGGATTATATGGACTTTGTCCTAGCGAATGAAGACCTCTTCGCAACTGAGGAGCTGACCGCCGACGAACTTGCCACAAGTATTTCTGAAAAGGAAACGATCGCCGATGACAGTGCCTCGGACCCCGAAGGTGTTGACATTGGTGCACCTCAGCCAGTGACCTTTGGAGCAGCTGTCAACACGTTACCCTTCGCGACCTTCACCTATAATTCGTCCCGTCATGAGACCGCTAGCTTTTGAACATTTTACCTTCTATTCGGCCGCCACCCTACTCTGCCCTTTGACGCCCATTGCTTCCTTCCTCGACACACACTCCCACTAAATATGTACAAGACGTATTTGCCCGGGCTCGCATGGCGCGCCAGATTGCCAGCTCCCGGCTCACTGAGTCTCAAGCCGCGTAGATCCAGTACGACAGCCAACATCTGGACGTTCGCTTTCCGCCTGGCTCAGTTGTCCTCCTATGGACACCCATGTTGCCGCATCAGCTTGTCTGAAAAGCTGAAGCTGTGCTACACGGCCCTACACGATATTACGCCAGCTTGGCGATGTCAACTGCAAGATCACCCCGCTGGACTCGCCTGTGCCGACTGACGTTGTGCATGTGTCTCGGATGAAGCCTTACTTTGCCGCGAGTTCACGTCCCTTATAGTTAGCGCTGAGATGGCACCTTTACAGGCGTGGGTTATGTTACAGAACCGAGAGTGGCGCCAGTCAGAACATGACAATTTGAAGTGTAGAGGGTGGAATCGGTCTCAACAGCCATCTTGTTTATGTATCGTTGCCGCTGTTGTATATATTGTAAATACATCTTTATCTGTGACTTCTGCATCGTAACAGTATGTACCTGAGTTCCGAACCGGGCGTTTGCGCTCAGTTGGACAGTGTTGAGGCCGCTGTTCTGAAACGCGCGCTCGCGAAACGCGTGCAGGGGTCCCTCGACCACTTTTTTCAGAGGGTGTAAAGAAAATTTTCTACTTGGTCTACTTGACGCTTGAATTTTTTTAGAGTCCTGATATAGCGAAAAAGCTGTTATAGCGAAGTAATTTCTGATTCCTGCCCACTTCATTATAACCAGGCTACACTGTATTCATTATAACCAGGCTACACTGAAATTCTGAACATTCGTACACCCCTACTATCTATCTCTTCAAGATAGCCAGTGCCTCCTTCCCTTGCATCGAACTTAAAGGCTGGAATTTCAGTCAATAAATCAATCATCAACATGTGCCAGAGATGTACTACAATGCTTACCCAACACGCAACTTGAATGTCTGCTATACCATACCCCAGTGCCTGCTAAATGTAGGATCATTATGCCGCACTTCACCTATTTATAAAGGGCCCCTCACCAGGTCTGGGCATTGCAAAAGGGCAACTGCAGCACGCAGACCACGAAGAGACAATTGCGTCTGCAAAGTGTTTCACTGACATACACCACCCTAAAAACAGCTAAAAAATTTGAACAAAAGCCTGCGTGGTCTTCTCCTCAAAGGAGCCACTCTTGCCGCAAGCACGGTGCTTTTGAACCACATGCATGCTGCCTGCAGTGCACAAAAAGCCAGCAGTAGTACGAAGAACTCGGGAATTCCCATGAAAAGCAGTGCACGCTGAGTAGTCTTTGGAACGATGTTACACAGCAAGGGAGAAAAAACATTTTTTTTTAAAGAGAGAGAGATGGCGCTCGTGACAAAAGCAAACAAGCTGGGTGGTATGGGTGAGTTGGTGCACCTTGACTTCTGTCTCTCTTTTGTCCCAATTTTTTGTCTGCTACGTATCTGATGAAAGTAGCCGCAACTCCACCATGGCAGAAGGCAGGAGAGGAATGTTTTCTACAAGCACTGGCTGAGGCAACTAGAGAGAGGTGCCGCATAGGGAGGGTAGCTCACATGCTTTTATCTTGACTACAACTACTAAACCTTTATTATTACAGTAGAATGCTCCCTGAGCAGCCCTTTCAACTCCCTAATGTACAAACAAAATTTACGATGATGCCTGGAGAGGGGCTCCTTAAAATAAGGCCTTTTAAAATGTTCCAACCAGCACAGAAGTGCAGCTGCTGAGATAGGTATTGCCAACAGTGTGCACATGGCACTTGCATGCTCACTTCATGATAGCTCACCATTTTAAACACAACTCTGCATACTATTTCATCTGCTTGCTGTTTTGAGGCTGTTTTTTTTTCACTTTCGAGAGCAGTTGCATGTTAATCTGACTTTGAATAGCATCCCAAACATCATGTCAGACCCTGAAAAGGACAGGACAGGGTAGGGCAGTACATTACCACGTGAAAAAATTCAGCAAATCAAAGTGAAATTAATGACAATCTATGTATTGCCTTTTCTTCCATTTCTCTCTCTCGTCATGGGGACCCTGTTCCCATTCACTAAATTATCAAAATCTAACACTGGCCATGATGCCATCACACAAATGCAATGTGTGACATCCCTTTGAAAAGCTGATGTTCCAACAGACGGTTCTCGTAGATGATGTGAATCATTCTAAGACATGGCTTTGGCTCAAACACACAGCAACAAAAAATGCTGGGAGGAAAATAAACACAATGTGGGGCATTTACAAAACCCCCATCCTTTTGGGATCAAAAAGAAAGCTAACAGCTCTGATCCCTCTTGCACACCTCTGTGTTGGCAATGCACCGGCTATGCATAGCAAAAGTGTTGGTTGACACTAAAATACATGGCTAAATTTGGCTTTGGTCAAAAAGGACTTCAAAACAACACTTACACCTTAAAGTACTTTCTCTACGCAAGCAAAATGTATATACACTTGGTGCAGCAACAAGTACTAACAGTACTTTACACGTGCTGCACTGTGGTCAAGAAGTGGCGCCATTACCACAACGTATCATGGCATCATTTGTCAGCATCATTTGTCAAAAAGAAAAACAGTATCTCAACAGAAAACTGGCTAACTGACAAGTTTTCCCACCCCAAAGCTATGCCTGCACTAAAAAGAATTCAGTAGTGCAGAGGTTTATATAAGTTCTAGACATGCAGATTTCTCTCAGCAAACTAAATCAACACAGGCTCCACACAACGTCCCAATACTTAAAGGGGCCCAGAACCACTTCTTATCGAAGTGGAGAAAGACATTTGAGGTGAAAATAGGCTATTTCAGAAATACTTTGCCGCAAAAAGTACTTCAATGCGTTCAGCGGAAGCAGAGTTATTGGCAATCAAACACAGCATCAGCTGTGCTCCCCCTTCCTTCTTCAATGCCTTGCACTGCGAAGGCTACGGCAGAGTGGGGTGGGGCCACAACGCTCCGCCTTCAAAACGCCAACGTGGCGCGCAGTTCAAATTTCTGATTTTTGCCTACACCACGCTAAACGTATGCCAAACGCGGTTGTCCTTAGAGAGCCGCAGTCTAACCAACTGCTGCGACGAATAGCAGCTGCGTATTGGAATGCGCTTTATTGCACAATAAAGCACACAGAAGAGAGTGAGGATCATGGCTTTGTTGAAACGAGGGCGTTTGAGAGAAAGGTGACTTCGCGCTCCGCTTGCGAGCTCCACGCACCGCATACGACAGCAAAACTTGGCTGAGATGTTCACAGCAGCGTATGCTACCCGCGGACTAAGTTATTTCACAAAGCCCAAGGGGTGATTCAGGGCCCCTTTAAACCTAGTTCCATCATCAAGAAAAGGCATGGTAGGAAACACGCCCTCACAAACTTCTGCATACATTGAGCATGGCTAGAAAAAGCTGCTTGAAAGGCACATCAGCAGAGCAATGGCTATCACCTCTAGAAGCTTGCAAACCATGGTAGAAGAACATTAAGGATGTTTTACCATGCAGAGCACTCCACTTGAATAAAACTCTGGTAACCAAGGTATTTAAATTAATGAGAATGGCAAAGGTACAATTATTCAGATGATCCAAGTGCTCTTCAAGTTTACACTGGCTAAACAAAAATTAAACATTTTTTTTGCTCCTGATGAAGGCAGTTCTATGATTGGGGCAGTGAATCCTCTGAAATAGGTCATACCACTTCAAGTGCTGCTCCATTTTCATGCCTGATTTACGAAGCTGCGATTCTATGCTCCAGGTCACTTCATGCCAATGATATGCCCAATGTGGGTCTGTCCATTTATGTCAATATAATTCACTGTACTGTTACGAAAGTTCCAAGGCCGAAGCGCTAGTGGCCAGTCAATCCGTAAGCTCTGTACGGCCGTGCAGCAGTCCCTGGAACTGAGCTGACTAAAGTGACACCTAGGTGTCTTAGTCCTCAACACTAAAAGAAAAACAAAGAAAGAGATCAGCTCCATTAGGCCTAATGGTGTCGTATCAATTTACATCCTGGCCAGCCCTTAGCTCTCTGGCCTGGGAACTTTTGTGACAGATAGTACAGTCAGTGTCTGAAGTTTAGAGGGTGGTGGAGTTACAGCCTTTAAATGTGTAGCATTGTTTTAGAAGCACTACCTGATGACTGAACACTCAATTTCAGGCCATTTGCCCAGGCTTCTTTTCCAGATATCCTGCTCCACCTAAACTTTTGATGCTGATAGTATGTGCAACTGTCGGCACTTCTTTTTTTTCTTTGTGTACTCAACTTTATAACTAGCAGTACAACATAAAATTAGTGATGCATACCACTACATACAACCCACATTTTCACACTCAAAAGAGTTTGAGCACTGGACACAGTACAATATAGCTGTGTATGCTATTAGTGAATGCACTTGACAGACAGGTGGCAATGCTCAGTGTGTCTTTTTAAAATAATATAGTACACCCCAATCACAGTGCCACCACACCTTTGAACCAATAAAGGTGGTGGTACACTAACAACAGCGCACTAAAACATCTTGTTAATGTGAATTTGCTAAATCAGCAGTAAAGTTTCATATTTAGCTAAAGTTCCAGAAAACAGGATGTTCAATCTTCGCTAAAAGTATTCCATGACCTTCCCTTCCGTTTGTCCTTTATCACCTTACACTGCAATGTATCGTTCCATTTAACCTTAGCTGCCATGAGGTAAGCTCTTTTTGTCCCTGGGATGCCTGTGAGTACCTGAACTGTTCAGCAATGGCAATCGTGAATAATCTACACAGCAACTTATTACTACAGAAAGTCCTCAAACATTTTGACGGAAGTCATATATTCCACACTGTCACATCGTGTCAATAAACAAACAAACCAAGGAACTAAGGAACATAACAGTGCCAAAAGCGGAACGTAAAAGAAATGCATCGACGTAAGTACAGCGGCTACATTTCAGGTTCCATTTCTACTATGTCCTTTTTTTTTTTTGCTGCTTTGACACTCTTAAAAATGGGTTTTAACTTGCCCTGATAAAAATCCTTTTGCAAGGGACTAGTTCAGCCAGTGCAACTGGCCAAATCAAAGAAACACCCAATGACGTTCTCTCACATGCAGCTTTGGTCCTTTGAGGCAAAACAAGGGAGGACAGGTGAGGGCACATGGCAAAACACAAACAAAAGAAATGGCAAACCTAAGTACGCCGTCCAAAGTAGACTAGCCGGGTGAGCGTGGAGGTGATGGATGGCACCTGCTTCTTGCGGTCCATGCCGGGGTCACCTGGCACACACGACTCGTAGTAAAGTGCAACGCGGCGGCACACCACCGTCAACATGGACAACAGGTCTGCAGACCGTGCTCGCTCCTGGAGCACTGAGCACAGGCCCTGTACAAACCACGAGCCTTGCGATGTGTTGCGCCACGAGTAGAATCCTGGAGGGAAAGGATGGCCAAAACATGGGAGCATTGTCAGTCACTGCCTGGACCACTGAAGATGCCTTGAAGCTGCCAAACAGTCATCATCAAGTGAGTAGCATTTAGCTTATACAACACTCACATTCTATAATCAATAAAGTAACTTCCGTTAATTCGGCCCTCACGGGACCGACAAAAGTGGTTGAATTATCCGGCAGGTTGAGTTAAACAAGATGCAGAAAAAAAAACGCCAAAAACACACCACTGGTTCATTTGACAGTGGTTGCCCGATCCTAACAGGCCTCTGAATCAAACGCACACCTGCTTTCAATTTGTCCAAAGTAGAAAACCAATGTAGAAATGACATTAAAGCTCCTAAACAAAATATAAATCTACCGCAAGCACAATTTTTAGCAAGAAAATTGGCAAGGGTGTAAATATGTGTAGCACAGTGGCAGCCAGTTTTCTAAAGTCAACTTCACCGCACAGTTGTCAAAGTTAGCTTTGCCACAATAAAGCGGTGTAATGCAGAAAAGCACACGAACACCGCGAATGCAGTTTTCCGCTCAATTTTCTAGGGAAAAAAGAGGGAGGGGGGGGGGCATGCGTTCGAATAAATTCTCCAATCAGACATTATATGCTACCATTATTGCTTGAAAATCTTCCTAGGGCAGGCAGAATATAGACGTGTTCAACCGGAGATGACGTGTGTTCAACACATTCACTGTCCCTTAACCCTTTAACCGCCAATTTAACTTCTGAAAAACATAACAAGATCGCCAATTTTTCTTTAAGTAGTCATAATTTTTTCCGTGCGATTCTGATTCTGAAAATATATGTTATATCATGGGTTCTCAAAGTGGGTTCTGCGGAACCCGGGGGTTCCGCAGGCCCCTGCTCGGGGTTCCGCGAGCCACTGATAAATTTTCCGTGGTCCCGCGCTCGCCAAGTGATGAAAACAGCGAACACGAGGTGCGCTTGATCCACAGAACTTCAATTACCTATGCCCGAGTGTCAAAAAGCACATCACAGTGCGTAACGGCAACGCGCAAACTGCGCAATAAATCCGCAAGCAGCTTGTAGCCACCCAATCTCCGAAAACGGGCAGCCATGGGCAGCGCGCCTAAGCTTTTGCACTTGAATCTCGGAGGCTCTAACTTACCACCGTGCGCATTTCTCCCGTTTGTAGATAGGGTAGGTGCCGATAGCGTACGTGCGCACTGATGTTATACTTCGGAGGAATAAAAAAAAACTGATGCGCGGAGCACCACAAGTGCGCGCCGCAAAAGAGCTAAAACGGCGCTAGCGTCCAAAAACGAAGCGATGCAGTCCTCATTGGTATGGTCCTCAGCGGCAATCGTACGCTATACGTGACTGACAGCAACGCCGGAACTCTTCGTGCCTAATTGTGTCCTCAAAGCCTTTATTCTTGCGTTAATCGCCGCGCGTAACACCGCGTTGGCGGCTAGCCGCGTGCCTTCATAAGTGCGTAATCGCGATCTATGATCGCGTCGATAACCAGCACAGTTTCGTCCGCCGCAGCAGCGGTTGCGGTAAATAGTAGTTTCGTTTTGACGGTGCGCGCGTCGCCTGCGTGCCTTTCGCAGCTGCGTAGTCGCCATCCATGATCGCGTCGATAGCGACCGCGGTTTCGTGCACACTTGTTGCAGCAAACGGTAGTTTCGTTTTGACTTGGTGAGTGCGTCGGCTATGGCGTCGGCCGCCTGCCTTCTGAACCGCAAGGTCGCCGACCATGATCTCGTCGATAACGGCCGCGGTTTTCTCCGCAGCGGTTGCGGTAAGCAGTAGTTTCGCTTTGACTCAGTGCACAGCTGTCGAAGATGAAGAGCACCGGCTACATCGCGATGGGCGGGCAATTTGTTGGCGACCAGCTCACTAGTGAAAAAATAATTGGGATGTGCGCGCGGTAGTGAAAAGCGTGTCTCAGATGAAGACGCGCGCCGCGGCCGCGCTGCGAAGGATGTCACGAGGCCTTCGCCGCTGCTAGCTCAAATAAGTCATGAGATGACGAGAACTTCAGCTTCCGCACTGCTCTTCTTCTTTCTAGGGTTTTACGTGCCAAAACCAGTTCTGACTGTGAGGTACGCCGTAGTGGAGGGCTCCGGATTAATTTTGACCACCTGCGGTTCTTTAACATGCACTACAACGCAAGCACGTACACGGGCAAAAGTTTTTGCATTTTGCCTCCATCGAAATGCGGCCGCCGCGGCCGGGATTCGATCCCGTGACCTCGTGCCCAGCCACGAAACACCTTTGCTAACTGAGCCACCGCGGCGGGTGCCGCACTGCTCTTGTGCAAAATAGAAACAAGATTTGCTAATTCATTCAGTAAATAAAAGCCTGTTGACGTAGTAAGCATTCATTTATTGTTTTCTTGATACCTTGGGTAATTCGACATTCGTTTAATTAGGACATTTTAATTTGGTTAAATGGGGGGGGGGGTTCCTTGGCGCTTCATGGAGCTTAGCAGGGTTCCCTGGAACGAACATGCTTGAGAACCCCTGTGTTATATCATTGATTTCTGTTCAGAATTAGCACACCGAGCAGCAACGTACGCTACCGCATAATGGTTTGTCTCCGTGACGATTAGGTCAATGATGCCTCAGTGAAAAAATACATGAAACCAGCCGAGAATGTCATTCTTCTCAGTGAGCGGCTGCCACAAGATTCCGGGGACTGAAGAGAAGGGAAACCGCGGAGGCGCAGGTGGCAGGTTATCGGTGTTCACGCACTGCTACACACGTGCACTGCTCAGTGCGTCACCGTCGTCGCCATTGCCGTCGCTCTCGGCGGCATCTGAAACAATATCCTGAGTAAAGACGTCTAAGTCACTATCGGACACAAATTCCATGTCGTCACTAACACTGCTTTCCGTACTGCTTCAAGAAGCACCTCTTTCTCTTGGAGCATCACCGCCACCGGCGGTGATGCTCCGTTATGAAATTACTGCGAAGCCCCATTATGAAACGGCGAAGCCCCATTATGAAATTACTGTTGCCAGGCTTAAAACATGTGCGAAAGGCACGAAATTCAGTTTTTGATAGACAACTACTGCCATCTAGGGTTGAAAATTGCAAGCAAAGCAATTGACGACCGTGACACATCTTTGGCGGCAGAAGGAGTGGAAAATTGGGCCGGACTAGTGTGACTCGTCATTGGCGATATTGGTGCAAACTCAGGTGACGAGTACAGCTTGGGGTTGGCGGCTAAAGGGTTAAAGGGGCCCTGAACCGCCCCTCACGCTTGGTGAAATAACATAGTCCGCAAGTAGCATACGCTGCATGTGAACATCTCAGCCAAGTTTTCTGGTCATACGGGGTGCGTGGAGCTCGCAAACGGAGCACGAAGTCACCTTTCTATCAAATGCTCTCTTTTCAAACAGAAGCCTGCTCCTCACTCTCTTCTGGACGCTTTATTTCGTAATAAAGCTCATAACCATGTGCGGCTGCTATTGGTAGATGCGGTCGGCTACCCAGCGTAGATACCGTGGCCACCGTTAGGTGCTGCCACGTGTCCACTGGCTAAGCGCACTGCGGCTCGCTGAGGACAACTGCGTTTGGCCTACATTTAGCATGTCGTAGGCACCAAAATCGGAAGTCGTGGCATCTAAGTTAACATCCAAAATGAAATTTAAACTGCGCGCCACAGTGTCATTTAGAAGGCGGAGCATTGCGGGCACTGCCCCACTCTGCCGTAGCCTTCGCCATGTAAGGCATTGAAGAAGGAATGGGAGCACATCGGAGGCCGTGTATGACTGCCAATAACTCCACTTCTGCTGAACGCATTGAAGTACTTTTTGCAGCAAGGTATTTCTGAAATAACCAATTTTTAATTCAAATGCCTTTCTCCCCTTCAATAAAAAGTGGTTCAGGGCCCCTTTTAAGCTCTGCCGAGACAGATGGGGTCAGCGTGTATGTGACAACGGTCATGGGGCCAACCCGGTGACAGCCAATTTTAGAATCGAAATAACGAATGTTTGGGCCCATACAAATGCATGGGCACTGGACCGGCTAGGATATTTGGTTGGGATCGAATTAACTGAAAGATAGAATTAACCACAATCAAATTAACGGAAGCCTACTGTATAAGGAAGGTGGTGTTGCCTACAAGAAACTAGAGTGCTGACATTAGGCTTCCTTGAATACAGTGGAGATCCAAGCACTAGTTCAACATTAACTTTTCTTCTTGTTTTCGATTTGACTAAGATTGATGCGGAGACTTGGATAAACATGTATCAAATGGCCCGTTTGTAGAGCAGTCATTGTAAAACCTCATGAACCCTCTGACACCTGGGAGTCAACAGACCTTTGAGAAAGGCTATTTAAAACACACAAGAATGTAGACTGACATGCAACTGAACGCTAATTTTGAATGAAATGGGCTATGAGAAATTTTTCAGACAACAAAATGAAATTCCTCATAAAAGCCGCGCAGAGATAAAAGGTTTGCAACCTCCTTTTAAAGAAGGCAAATTTTCGTGTTAACAGATGTAATCAATGACTTTTTCCTGAACAGAAAGGATCCATCTATTTCAGATTCTGCATTCGCCTCAAAATATTATTGGGCACTACCATATGTGTGGCATTTTAAAAGTCCCACAGCATATCTGGCAAAGTCCTAAACATCCTACACTTCGATACTATGCACTGTTCCATCTGCTTGTAGCAAAGGCCGTGTCTCCATGCTGCACGTAGGGCTGTGTGAACACAACCACGTAAGATAAGGTACAGTTACCCAAAAAAGTTACGGGACATGGGATTTGCGAAAAAACTGAATTCTTGAGAAGCTTCAGCATATAGCCTCAATTTCAAAGCTTCAGTATAGTAGTCTTTGTGAGCTACACAGTGGTGCAGTACAATAGAAGCACAATACCTTGACAAAGCAGAAATTCACATCTGTTGTGGAACTATGCCCCATAAGTTTTTGTAGCTAACTGTAAAAGGCAAACACAAAGCACAAGAGACAAGGCCGGGAAAATATAACAAGCAGGTGCACATTATCTTTTGCATCATTACGCTTCCTGAATCTTCTCTGCCTTGTCCGTTGTGCCCTTCGCACTGTTACCATAACATACTTGGAATTGACAAATCAACTGTCCTGCTTGCCTGTGTGTGGTGTGAACATTCAAGATTCATAGGAAATAGAGTACTAACTACAGCTTCTGACTGCTGCTGCTATTGAGGTTGCTTCCTGGCCTTCTGCAACCTGGGCCTACACGTTTCAACCTGTCAATGCACACACAATTTAAAGCAGGTCAATACTTCTCAATGACACACGTCACAAAACACAGAATCTAGACAAGTGTCACTACACCCCTTCGACAAGAAGAATGCCTACCTTGATGCTAGTTAGCTCATAGGAGAGAGAGAACAAGTTATTTAAGGGGTACGTGGCTTTGAAAATCAACTTCCTGATTTCTTCATGGATTTTGATGAAAATTGGCACAAATGTTTAGAATGTCTCCTTGATATTTCCATGAAAGTTTCAGAGTGATACCTTGAGAACATTTTATTGAGCAGAATTTTTCTCTCTTGAACTTTCTGGAGGGCCTGGGGAGCTTAAAAAACATGATGGAAGGCTCGTTGAGTATTGACTGCATAGCTCAATGCGTGCTGAAGGTCCGTGACAGTCTTACTTTTTTTTTCGCAACACAAATTTTTTAGATAGTCATTTTTCAAGTTACCTTCGCACCAAGCACACTTTCGGGATGAACGAATAGCCACGCCATAAATTTATAAAATGTCAAGATAAAAATGCAAGACTGTCTCGACCTGCACTGTAGTCCAAGGAACGTGACAAAAAATACAGAATCAAAATAGGATAAACGGTAACGAAGAAATCAGCTCCAGAAACTGAGCAGAAAGGCGAAAAAACAGTTTTGAGAAAACGGCTCTCAAAGCTGCACCTTCTCTTCAGTTCTCTAAAACGCACCAAAGTTGTAATCTTTGATGTGTTTTGTGACGTGGGGCTTCTTGGAGATGTGGCCTCTGGTCTGCTGAGCCTTCGTTCTGCCTTTTTCATGTTTGTATGGCATTTTTTACTGCTGCTCTACCAAGAGCATGGTGCCTGGGTTTCAAACCAAGTGAGGTGCAGAACTATGTGGGCATAAATATACAGTAGTTCTAGCGTTGTATCTGCAGACTGCCTCACTGATAGCAGCCTATAGTGCAGTCAGTGAGGCATTGTTTTCTTTTGGTAGAATCGACCATGTTACTGAATGAAGGCTCTCAGCAGCCTTCTGAATCATCTTCCATTGACAATGGCTATGGAGGTTAGGAGAGCCACTGATAGATAGGCAGCAATGCAGCTGCTAGGTGCTTTCCAGCCTGTACTTTTTTACCATGCCTCACTTCTACAGCCAGGTGTCTGTGCCAGCCCAAGTAGCCTAGTGAACAGAGCTCATGATGAGGTTCTCTTTATGAAGGGGTGGTATTGATAGGTATTATTACTAGATATCGTGGCATTACGATAACAGAGTCGGCGCGCGATGTGCTAAGTCGCGGGTCGATCCGAGGTGCCGATGTGCGAAATGCCTGGTCGCGGGTCCGCGGAATAGACGCTCGACGAGCTTAGTCGCGCAGTCCGAGGTGCCGATGCGCGAAATGCCTGGTCGCGGGTCCAAACGCTCGGTAAGCTCAATCGCGCAGTCCGAGGTGCCGACGCGCGAAATGCCTAGCCGCGGGTCCGAGGAATAGACGCTCGAGGTGTCGACACTCCATGAGCGATGTGCCGACACGCGAAATGCCTAGCCGCGGGCTCGAGGAGTCGCCGCTCGAGGTGCCGACGCGCGAAGTGCCTAGTCGCGGGTCCGAGTCGACACTCGATGAGCGATGTGCCGACGCGCGAAATGCCTAGCCGTGGGCTCGAGGAGTCGATCCTCAATTAGCTTAGTCGCACAGTCCGAGGTGCCGACGCGCGAAATGCCTAGCCGCGGCCTCGAGGAGTCGACGCTCGCGGTGCCGACGCGCGAAGTGCGTAGCCGCGGGTCCGGGGAGTCGACACTTGTTGAGCGATGTGCTGACGCGAGAAATGCGTAGCCGCGGGCTCGAGGAGTCGACGCTCGATTTGCTTAGTCGCGCAGTCGGAGGCGCCAACGCACGAAATGCTTAGGCAAGGATCCGAGAAGTCCGCGCGCGATGTGCTTCATCGCCGAGTCGGAGACGCCTAGGCGCGAGAGGCTTAGCCGCGTGTCCGAGCATTCCGTGCCCGAAGCTCGGTCGCGAAGTCCGCGTCACCGATGCTCGGAATGCTTAGCCGCGGGTCTGAGACGTCCACAAAAAGCGGGATCGGCCACACTACTGCTATGTCCACGTATCGCCCGTCGAAATTATGGAAACTGTCCGGAGCTCGCGAGGACACCGCAACAAGCGGAGCAGACGACGCCATCACGGAGCGAGCACCGGACCAATGGCGAACTGCGCTGGAGTCACGTGGCGGGCGCGGCCAATCGGTGGCTCCGGCACGACCTTCAATCATTTGCTTTTTGTGTGCTTGTTTCTGTATGGAGGAGATAGCTGAAGCGGCAGATTTGAAGACGGAGAAATGCGCTTTCCAACGAGACCAAGATGGCGGCACTCGGCTGCGCCGTTCCGAAGATATCGTGGCTTGAAAACGCCGTTTTTTCGCGATTTCCGCGCAATTTTTCGGCACCTTGGCTGATACAACAATTTTTTTAAAGCACTTCCACTTGGTTTTCAGTGATGATATTTCGGAATCAGATAGAATAAGAGTTACAGAAACAAAAAATCGATTTTGTAGCCATTTTTCGCGATGCGAAAGCCGCGTCCCCCCCTTAAAGTGAAAGTTCGCTGAACTGAAATAGTTATGGCGCAACTTGTTATCAGGTGCTAAAGAAATCAGTTGTTGAAATGGAATTTGATCTCTTTTTTTTTTGCAATGCTGCTTATTTGAATGTGCATTTCTGCTTATTTTGCAAGTTTTGAAGAATGCAGTAAGCTTTTTCTGCACTTGTGCACTTAGGACTGCAGTGGTCATGAATGCGTCACTGTGTCCAAGCTCTCATAAACCTTCTCCGGCACAACACTCTGCTGGGCAGCGAAGAAGAAGGGCCACGTACTTGCAGCAGCGGTGTCGGCACAGCTCGCCTCACCACACGCCTGTTTCCATGCAATTCTATAACACGCCCGAAAACGATGCAACCATCCACTGCTTGCGTCAAAGCCAGTGAAATCGAAAAGTGCTGTGAATTCCACAGCCTTCTCTTGAATCATGGGTCCCGAAACCGGAATGTTTCTGGATCGTAAATCCTTTAGCCATGTAGCAGCAGCGTCGTCTACTTTACTAAACTATCCAGTGCACAGTCTCTTGCGTGCGGGCCCAAGCTGCGCACTTTCCGATGCGGCCGCGATTGCTTGACACTGGCTCTTAATTGTTGACAATGATGACGCCGGGATCCCAAATGCATTCGCAACGCCGACACAACGCTGCCCGGAGTCCTGCCTACGCAAAACATCCAGTTTTTCGTCTAGAGACAGGTGGTTCCATTTGGCACTCATAACGATCACGCGGTTGATGATGATGTGTGTTTTATGGTGTAAGGGCCAGTTATGGCCTAAGAGCGCCATGCCAGTGTTTGTGAGTGTAAAGTGGAGCAATGAATTCTGAGAAGTAGATGAGGCGTGACTGTAAAGGGGCCTAAAAATAATCGCTGTAAAGTGCATAAAATATACATGTACTAAAATCATGGCAATGACTAATGAGGTGTACTACAAAATGAAGAATGCATTGAGAAAGAATGACACGATATTTAAAATTTTTAAGATGCAATAATTGGCAAGAAGCACTACTGCCTAAACAGAGCCCTTGAACCACAAGGGCCTGGAGGCATGTGCTATAAAAACTACTATCACAGCGGCATCCTCTGGAGAGAGGATGCGCTACGAACTTATTGGGCTAATAACATGCAGGACCACATCGTTCAAGAAATCGATGACTGCTTTGGCATGAAAAAGCGGTTCTTCACCAAGAAACATGATGGGATGAAGAGGGACATAATACCGGTACGCTTGAGGAAAATATTTTTCTCTGTTTTGGCTTCCCAACACTCCACGAGGACATGGAGGACGGTCAGCCTCTCACCACATCTACCACAGGTTGGTGGTTCATCCCCAGTAAGCAAAAGATTGTGGGTGCCGTATGTATGTGCTATTCTTAGACGATAGAACAGGACATCAGTTCGTGTTTTCGTTACGGGGGGCCAGAAACCTAACTGTGGTTTTATCAAGTGAAGCTTATTATTTCTTTCCGCATCCCACAAGCGTTGCCAGTGGCTTCGCAGTTTCTTTCGCAGGAAAGGCTTCAAATCTGCTGCAGGAACAGCAGCTGCAGGGAGATGTAACGCCTGATATGTAACTGATGTGGCCATTTAGTCTGCTTGAACATTACCCTCAATGCCTCTATGGCCCGGCACCCAGCATATAATCACATGTTGGTTACATATGTTCGCTTTAACAGAATGGAATAGAGCTCATTAAGTAAGTACAGAGTTTTTGTGTTTACAGAGTGACTTCAATGCTTTCATGACACTTTGGGAGTCTGTAAATATGACAGTCTTTTGAAGTTTTTGAAGTTTTGAACATACTTCACAGTCGATAACAGTGCATAGGCCTCAGCCGTAAAGATACCTGTCTCCGGGTGCAGTACACCGGATTCCGAAAAGGATGGACCGATGGCTGCATAAGATACCCCGGCATGAGACTTGGAAGCGTCTGTTTAAAACACAAGTACACGAGTATTTAGATTAGAGTTCTAGGAAATGCATTTTAATGTGTGCCTCAGGCACGTGTTTCGTGACTTCTATAAATGATGTGTCACAATCTATGAGCTGCCACTGCCACGGAGGTAACAGTTCCATTGGAGCCATAGGTGACTGTTCAATAATTGGAACACCCATTTCCTCACTAAGGTTTCTTACACGCAATGAGAACAGCTTTCTCGCTGCCGGTCGATTATGGAAGAGTGTGGCAGCGGTCATATCGTTTAAGATTGAATATGAAGGGTGTTCAGTATTCGCGCGTACGCTCAGAAAATATGTGAAACTGCTATATGAACGCTGCATATGGAGTGACCACTGATTCGACTCTACATAGAGGCTCTGGATCGGACTTGTTCGGAAAGCACCGGTCGCGAGGCGGATACCCAGATGGTGAATGAGGTCTAGTATTTTCAATGCACTTGGCATTGCGGACTTAAAAATTATGGCTCCGTAATCAAGGCGTGAACTGACAAGACTTTTGTATAAGTTAACCAGACACTTTCGATCACTACCCCAAGTCGTACGCGACAGAAGCTTTAAAAGGTTCATTGTCTTGAGGTATTTTGCCCTCAGATACTTAATATGAGGAATAAATGTCAGCTTGGAATCTAAAATGATTCCTAGAAACTTATGCTCGCTGCTCACAGAGAGCGCATCTCCTCTGATTTGTATACTTGGGACTGGCGTTACGCCTCTCTTGTTTGTAAAGAGTATGCAAGTGCTCTTCTGGGAGTTCACTTTAAAACCATTTTCATCTGCCCCTTTGAACAATCTGTTTATTCCCAGCTGTACTTGTCGTTCGCAGATTGCAATATTGCATGACTTGAAGCCTATCTGCACATCGCTGACATAAACAGAATAAAACATTGAGTGTGGGATGACTGTGTGCAGGGAATTCAATTTTACAATAGTGTGCAACTAAGCACGCCCCCTTGCGGCACACGGGTCTCTTGGGTGAATGACCTAGACAAAACGTTACCCGCTCTTACGCGGAATGTGCGATTAGATAGGTAGCTTTCTTTTGTGTTTAACATGTTGCCACGGATACCCATCACCGAAAGGTCTCGGAGAATGCCGTAGCGCCATGTGGTATCGTAAGCTTTCTCTAGGTCGAGAAACACTGAGAGACAGAATTGCTTATGTATAAAAGCATCTCTAATATGAGACTCAATGCGAACAAGGTGGTCTGTTGTGGACATACCTTCCCTGAAAACCCATTGGAAGGGGTCTAGTAGTTTATTTTTTCGAATAGTTAGCACAAGCAGCTTATTAGTGCTATTGACCCGTAGCTGCTTGCAAGGGACGGGTCTTTACCTTGTTTAAGCACAGGGATGACTATAGCCTCCTTCCACGAGGACGGGATATACCCAGCCACCCACATGGCATTGAAAAGAGACAGGAGTGTTTTCAGCGCTTCAGTATGCAGGTGCCTAATCATTTCATACATGACACGATCGCCGCCTGGCGCCGAGTTGTTGCAGCAATTAAGAGAAGCTTCCAGTTCAGCTAGGCTGAACTGGCAGTTGTAATCTTTATTTTGTGACCATTTTCGATCAAGAGGCCTTCGCTCTGCGTGTTCTTTGAACCTGAGAAATGTTTGTGTGTAATGGGACACACTGGAGACATGTTCAAAGTGTTCGCCCAGACAACCTGCCTGGTCTTCCAGGCTCTCATCTTGAGAACTGACTAAGGGTAATGGGTGTACCTACCGGCCTTTTAATTTATTTACTCGATTCCACACTTTCGTCTTATCCGTGTAAGAATTTATACTGGAGATGTACTTCTCCCAACTCTCTCTTTTAGCACGTCGACATGTTCTTCCACCTTGTGACTTTATTTGTTTGAAACTAATCAAGTTTTCAGCAGATGGAGAGTCGCGAAGTCGTCCCCAAGCTTTATTTAGATTTTTCCGTGCTTGTTTACATTCTTCATTCCACCACGGGATGCGACGTTTATTCGCAAGTCCGTTAGTTTGACGGATGCATTTCGTGGCAGCATCAATTATAAAGTCTGTTATATACGCCACAGTGTCTTCTATATTAAAGGAGGCAATATCATCCGTGCTTAAACATGTAAGTTTTCGGAAACGTTCCCAGTTAGCCGTGTCAACCTTCTATCGGGGAATGTGTGGTGAGCATATATCTTGTTTTGTAAAGTTTAATATACAGTATAGACCACTTATAACGTAACTGCTTATAGTGCAGGACCGGATATAGTGCGGTCTTTTCAGACTCCCGTTAATTTTCCCATAGAACTCCATGTATACACGTATCGCTTATAGTGCAGTTGTGGGAAACGGAATACCGGTTAGAGTGCGGCTGCCTGGGAGTACGCATCAGCGGAGACGGCGAACGCTCCCCTCAAACGGGCGCCCCAAGGAGTGCTCGAGGAAGAGAGACGAAGTGGAAGAGAAGGACACGTGGTGCAAACGAACAGCCAGTGAGGCTGAAACCAGAATCTTGAGTGCGAGTCGTCAAATATCACGGCGCACATAGCGAGCGAGGGCCACGAAACTGCTAACGCTCGCTTTACAATAACGGCAGCAAACGAAAGTTCAGGGAGCGGGCGGCACCGGCACGGCACGGCGAAGGGGGCGCACGCGGAGACCGTGGAATGTGAGGGAGGAGGGCGGCAGGGAAGCGGATTTCGCCTTGGCAACTCCGCTGCTTCGGTGGTTCCCCTTGCCCTCCCTCGTAGCTCCCTCACTTTCGACTGTCACCGTGCACGCCCTCGCGCCCGCCGCCGTCCAGGCGCCGCCGCTCTAGACGGCCCGGCGCCAGCTCTCCAAAGTTTCGTTTTCTGCCGTTATCGGGAAGCGGGCGTTTGCCGGCGTGGGCAGTTTCGTTGGCCGGCCTGGTAGAGCGCCACTGCTTCCCTCTGCGCCGTAGCTGCAGCGTGCAAGGTCAACACGTGACTAGAAAGTAGAGGAAGCATAAAGGAGAAAGAAGGGTTCACTGCCGTTTTCTACGCGTGGCTACGGTAGCGTGGCTGAGACGTCGGCACTACACGCATGTTCCGGCGCAACGCAGAATCGGCGACCTTGCTATTTGAAAGAGGGTGAAATTTCCACCGCTTTTTTTTTTTGTTCGCGCGCGACATTGAGGGGTCTCTCCTAAACTTTTACTCCATGGCGGTGCCGGAGCAATGCCGGTCGGTGGCGCCGCCGCGTGATTTGGTTCGAATTAAAGAGATTCGACTGTAAATTGAATGCAAACATTCTAGCCGCATTCCTCGACTGTCGCATACGCGTGGCGGCTCGGTGCACATGTTTTGCATATGTGCGGGCGTTGAAAATTGTTGCTTTGGTCATAGTGCGGTACAGCTTATAGTGCGGATATTCGCGACTCCGGTGACTTATGTTATAAGCGGTCTACACTGTAATTGGGAAGTGGTCGCTCCCAAAGGGGTTCTTGAGAACGGACCACTCCAGGTACAGAATTATTGAACTCGACACGATACTTAAATCGATGGAGGAGTATATATTATGCGCCACGCTGTAGTACGTTGGCTCTTTCTTATTAAGTAAACATGCCCCCGAGGAAAAAAAGTTTTCGATTAGGCGACCTCTTGCACCGCAACCACAAATCGCCCACAAAGTGTTATGTGCGTTTAAATCTCCGACAACAATGTATGGAGCCGGAAGCTGATCTATGTAGTTTTGAAATTCGGTTTCATTAAGTTGATAACTTGGAGGGATGCATATAGAAGTGATAGTGATTAGCTTGTCAAACAGCACCCCTTGGACAGCAACTGCCTCTAGGGGTGTACGAAGTTTTATTTCCCGACAGGCAACACCTCTGTCGACTATGATAGCCACACCACCGGATGACACGACAGTGTCCTCGCGGTCCTTGCGAAAAATAGCATATTGTCTGAGGAAATTTGTGTATGTTTGAAGTGTGTTTCCTGAACACACAGAACTTTTGGCTTATATTTAAGGAGGAGTTCTGTGATATCATCAAGATTATGCAGAAGTCCTCTCACATTCCATTGTCGGATTTGTGTGTTCATTTTGATAATTTTTATGCTGTGTGTTCAAGAATACAAAGTAAGCTCACGGGCCCTTTCCAGGCGCCGGGGGACATGAGATTTTTCTTTTTTGGAGCGGTCGATGGAATCGCGCCGCTCCTTAGACGCTGGCTGCGCCCTCACACTCGGTGTTGTGTCCATATCCTCTTGCGAGCCGCTGGACACGCGCTCGCAAGAGCGCTGTGTTGCCTTTGAGAGTCTCGCCTGAAAAGACGAGACCTTGGAGCCCACCAGCCCGGAGGTTGATGGGCCCTCCTTAGATGGCGGAGCAGCAGCACTGGCTACACCCGCCGAGGGGGCAGATGGCATCGCCACCGGCTCACTACGCGTGTGCCAGACAGCCGCCGGGAGCCGTTATGGCGCTGCCCCCAGACGCGCCACTTCAGCAAAGCTGGTTTTTGGCAGGTACGATACCTGCCTGCGTGCCTCCTTGAAAGTTATTTTTCCTTTACTTTATTAGTTACTATTTCCTTTTCCTTTTTCCAGGATGGGTACGACCGCGAGGATGCGGCGTGCTCCCCATCACAGTTCACACAATGTAGCGAGCTTTCACAAGACTCAGAGGAGTATTCATGACCACTGCATTTTGCACAAGTTTGGCGGCCTCGGCAGCTCTGGGAACTATGGCCGAACTGCTGGCCTCAATGGACTTGGGCAGAACACTAGAGTTGAAAGTATCAGATGCTTGGTCTAGAGTTCTTTGCCATCTCGCCTCATTCTAATCCGTTTAATATTGATGACATTCTGCTCACTGAAACCCTCCAGAAGTTCAGCCTCACTCAGCTGCAACAGATCATCTGAGACAACGCCACGGGTGGTATTCATAGTACGATGCGGGGTTACTGTTACTTGGGCATCTCCAAATGACACTAGATTGGGCAGTTTTATTGCGATAGCAATTATATGGACACTTCAACCGGATTTCTGCCGTCGGCATCGCCGTGACGTTCTGTATAGATTCCAAGAGCGAAAGCGCGCGGGGGACGCGCGCGCTATCACGGAGAACGAACGCACGGCCGAAAGCAAACGCGACCGTCGTGCGAAAGGCCGTGGGGGTATGGGAGGGAGGGAGGCAGGGCGACGCTGTGCTCCGGCACCAAAGGCGTATCTTGCAATCAGGCGTAAGGGGAACTTACGCAAAAGCAAGAAAGCGGGAAGGCAGAGCGGGAGGGAGGGGGGGGGGGGCGCAGCTTTTACTCTGCCAACAACTCCGTTCGTACTTTGCCTGGCTGTGGCCGTCGCCCGCACTGTCTCTTATCTCCACACGGCTCTGACCTTTGTATGCGCCTGTGCATCCGCCGCTCAGTTTCCTTTGAAGCGATACACCGCACGAACCTTACCCGCTGTGGTGGCTGCGATTGCTGCCAGCGTTTTGACAGTCGTTGTCTGCGGTCATTCAGTGTGATCTATTCATGTTTGCTTGTGTGCGCTGACACCACGCTTGCTAATTCAGTTAGTAAGCGGATGTATCCAAGTTTATGCAATAAATTTCTATTGTGTGAAAGTAAACTTTACTGGTTTTATCTCTTTCTGATGCCCGAATCGGTGGAATGCTACGTTTTTTTCTTTTTAAAGAAATCCGGTACATGTTAGATTTCTACTTTGTCTTGGACTGCTAATGGCATTTTTACATTAGTTTTCAACTTTGAATCCATAAAAGCTGGGTATGTGGTTAATTCCGGAACATGATAGAATCAAGCAAATACAGTAGAACCTCATTCGTATGTTTTCAAAAAATACGCGAAAAATAAACGTACGATTCGGGAAAACGTACGATCTGAATCCAGTAAAAATTGAAGCTGACAAGCCCATATTGAGGTGCAAAGGCAGAAAACATTTATTTCTTGCAAAACATAGTTACAGTCGAATCTCGTTAATTCGAACTGAAGCTGTGGTCCCGTCAAAGTTATGTGTATTCCAATGGGCGAGAACGCTCGGTAATTCGAACGCGAAAGCATTTGCGACGGTTAATTCGAACATAACCGCGCACCGACAATGCTCTCAGCAGCATGCCAAATCAGGTGGAGACAACTCCGACTGGCAATGCTCCGACACCGCCATAAAGCAAAAGCTTAGGAGAGACCCCTCAGCGCCGCGCAGAGAAATAAAAAAGAAAGAAAAAAAAATACCGCGGCGAAATTTTCCTCTCTCAAATGGTAAGGTCGCCGTTTCAGCGTCGCAGCGGAGCATGCGTGTACGCGTCTCAGCCAACAGCCAACGCAGCGGCTGCGGCGCAGAGGGAAGCAACGCGAAGGCCCAGTCCGGCCAACGCTCGCTTCAATGGCAGAAAATGAAACTTATGGGAGTGGGTTAAGCTGGCGCCGGGCCGACAGGCGGACATGGAGAGTCGAAGGTGAGGGAGCTACGAGGGAGTTGAGAGGGAGGGTGAGGGGAGCCACTGAAGCGACGGGGTTGCCGAGGCCAAATGCGCTTCCCTGCCGCCCTCCTCCGCCACCTTCGACGCAGTCTCCGCGCGCGCGCGCGTCGCCGTGCCGGCGCGGCCTGCTCCCTGAAATTTCGTTGACTGCCGTTATCGGGATGCGAGAGAGAGAGAGATATTGTGGTTGTGAAGAGGGAGAGGCGCTATTGAGTTGGGGGTTGGCGCTGAGCCGTGCTCCCTCAAGGGCTGCAGAAGATAGCGCCAACCTTTCCTTTTCCAAATGAACCACTTAGTAGGCGCTATCGAGATGCGAGCGTTGGCCGGCATGGGCAGTTCCGTGGGCCTTGCTCGCTATGTGCTTCCGCGATATTTCACGACTCGCACCGCTCGTACGTTGCGCTATGGTGCACAAATACGTCAAAAATGAGTCCTTCTTTTAATTCAAACAAATTTTCGGGCCCCTTCGAATTCGAGTTATCAAGATTCGACTGTATTTTCTGCTGGTGCGTCACACCCTTGGACACGAACAACTCCTTTTGCGCACACTGCAGACCCTTGTCTGCATTTTCGTTGTCTTTCATGCGAAAGAAGCTTTGTAAGGCTTCCAGGCCATCAAGGGCTTCGGCGAAGGTAGCCGGTGGGCGCAAACCTGCGTTCTCACCGCCGTCTTCAGGCGCCTCGTCCGCCACCACCTCCGCTACAATCTTGGCGAGTCGTAGCGCCCCACCACCTGTTTTCGCCGCTTAGTAGTTCGCATTGAAGCGAGGGGCGAGGTAGCGCAAAGGTCAATTCGCTCGCCGCTGCTGCCGTGCTTCGGGCAAACGAGCAATGCAGAGAAGTCGCGGAGGGGGGGGGGGGGGGGGATTGAGCAATGCAAAGAAGCCACGCGGCGGCTGTCTGCCACTTAGTGCTTCACAAGCACATGAGAGCGGCCTTTCTGCACACCTGAATGATAATTTTTATCTGCAGAATGTATCATACGACCGCACTTTGCCGCAACGCTGAACGTTGCTGCCGAATAATCGTATTTCCCAGGAACGTATTAACCGGAATGTATTAACACATTCTTTTATGGGGTTATGTTTATTTTTCGCGATTGCGAACATAGGAGCCGGGAAATCATATTAAGCGGGAACGTATCAGCGAGGTTCTACTGTACTGAAAAATGTGCCAACCAAGTGGTGCATTTGGATAGTTTTTCTCTTTCTTTAATTCGACCCACTATCAATTCAATCAATTTTGTTGGTCTTGTCGAGGCCGAATTAATGGAAGTCGACTATATGAGCTGCCAAATCATAGTTACTCGACTTGGCACATCTAGCCAGTCAATCCAAGGTTTCCTCTTGTTTGCTGTCTCAATAGATCAAGCAGCGGAGCACAATGCAAATGGTCAAAGTTATGGCACGGCCAGGGTTATCTATATTGGTTTTCCTGATCATTTGGCCTTGACACCCGCTGCATAAAGAGACAACCTAAGGTCCTTGTCAGCCTGCAGCCACAAGAACTGTTATGGCCATTTCTGTGCTGTACAACCTACTTTGGTTTCATCATCAGACAAGAGCTCCCTTGTCTGCAGAGGAGCACTGTCCTAAAACAAAAATAGCCCCAAACTCCCCCTATTTACGCAATGTGCACTCAGCATTTGGTTTTAGCCATGTGAGACATCAAAAGCCCATGCTGCTCAACAACAAACAAAATGCTTCAATAAGCCACTTAAATCCTTGCAAAGCATTGCAACCCTTGTAAATCCAGTTTCAAAACCCCTTAAAATATAGATTACCGACTAAAACCGTAGTTCGGTGTCAGTAAAGCTGCATTTGGTGGGCTATGAGAGACAGTAGCTAAAAGCTGCCGGTTAATTCTGACCACCTGATGTCTCTTAATTTTTTTTTTTTGATGCCCAATGTAATATGAGCATATGGGTAGAATCCACCTGAGTCTGGCTACTGCAAATGGGAGTTACAAAATTTACAATAAGGTGCTCAGTAGCAGAATGCCTTGGCCACTCCCACTGGGCCAACACACTGGGTAGCCTTTTGTAACATGTCCAGCTGGATGCTCGTGCAAGACGGAACCAGGACTCAATGCCAACACAGAGTGCCACTGATCTGTTAACACCACGGCTACACAAAGCTTCCAGCCTTACTAACCTGGCACTGTTGAGTAGGCAGCCAGGAAGTCAGCGTGTGTTGGGATGCGGTAGATTTGGCCCGGTGCATCAGATGTGTCCAAGACTGCTGGAGTGCCTGCATCCAACCTATCACCACGGCAAGCCTGCAAGGCAGTATAGCAATATGCACTGCGGCTCTGGTTACTGCACACCTCAGCTGCTACTTAGTTGCAGTCGCTTATGAAAACTCTCCCTCTTTCTTTTTTCCAGTGTCAAGGAGAGTGCAAAAAGGGACTACTGTCACTCATCAACCGATAATTCGGACTAGACGGGGATGGCCAAAAAATCAGAATACTAATCGGGAGTCTGAAATACTGGAGTCACCCGTAACTAAGTGATTTTATTCCACAAGTGGCCAAGAAAGGTGCACCATATTCTCCGTTCGTCAATTTCAGAGACACCTTAGATTTTATGTGAATAGCGTAAGATGCATCGGCATCAACGCGCAACTGCATTTTCAGCCAAGTGCTAAGCACCCTATCTTATCACAGTGCGGAAAAGCTGCCACCAACCGATGCTTCTGGTGCTAGTTACTCGAAATATCACAAAAATGGAAGTATACCTTTGAAAGTGATCGTCCAAGAACACGGCCCAAGTTTGTCAACGCGTTGCTGCGCGCACATACGCTTGCCTTTGGCCAAGACATCATGTGGCCACGATTTCTAGCAATGCCTTTTATGCTAGAGTAAAACCTCGATACAGTAGAACCCCGCTGATATGTTTTTCATGGGACCGTAAAAAAAAAACAAAAAAAACGTAAGAGCCGGGAAACGTAAGAGCCAGGAAACGGGAAAAATTGAACAATGGGGGTAGTGTTGAACTGCACACAATATTATTTTAATTCTTACGTGTCAAAAAAAGTTGTAGTTTCACCCGACAGCCGAAGTATCGATTGCGATCGCAAATTATAGTAGACGGCTATACAAAGTAAGAATAGTAGTTATACCGTCCGCATAAACTTGTAAACATTCGCTTATTAACTATATTAAAAAGCATGGTGTCTGCGCCCACAGGCAAACATGAACACGTCACACTCAATGAACGCGGACACGCGCCTGTCAAAATGCTGGCGTGAGGAATTTAAGCACCGCTGCAGAGGCGAGCGAAGTGACCTTCGTGCTGTTGTCTATCGCTTCAACGCAAACTGAGCGCCGAGAACACACAGCACGCACAAACCTACGAGCCGCCGACGCACCTACACTGCGTAGACTCTGCCCCTAACGCAGATCGCTTTCAAGATACGGCCCGCGCAACCGTGCGCCACCGCGCAGTACGCAGTTAGCACAATGCTGCCCGCTATCCCTCCCCCTCGCCGGTGCCTAGAGTGCAACGGAAGGCGCGCTTCCTCCCTGTTTTTCTTTCTCTCGCGCACGAGATTTAGAAACGGTCGTCGGCTCCCCTTGCACGCTTTGAATCGCACATAAAGCATACAGCGCGTGACGACGGTGTTATTGCCCTTGGACTTTATACAGAACATCTATGAGCCAAAACCAATTTTAGGGCTACAACGCGTCATAGACACCATCTTTAGATAGCAGGATCTCAAGGGCCATACTTTTGCTGGCAGAAACCGAAAATACGTCATAAGTGTTGCCCCCGGCACTTTGGGCGGCCAATGCCATCATCAAGCAACCAAGCCAAGCGACACGAAAAGTCAAAATGGCCGCTTGGGCCAGCGCAGGGTGGCAGTTCACAATGTATGATACGGGAACGGTCCCACAGTTGCGACGTCACAGCGGGGTTTCCAATGCATTGGGTTCTATAGGAGCTGTGCCGGGACCGGCCGAAAACGACGTAACAGCGGGGTTCTACTGTATAACAAACCTTGATTTAACGAAATTCACGATGTAATGAACTATTTTTATTTCCCCATCTTAGATCTATTGAATTAATCAAACCTCAATACAACGAAATTCTCGAGTTTTTCGCTGCAAGTACAACTTCGTTATATCGAGGTTTGACTGTATTCCTTTTCACGGTTTTCGCAGTTATTCATTAGCCAGAGCCCCGCTCAGTACACGTTATCAACAGGATCAGCTGGACATGAAAGGTAGATGATAAGACTGGCATGGAATCGAGTTGAAGGCATCGCTACAAAATCGTGGCCCATACCTTAGTCCATTGTCATGCTGTTGCTACAGATAGACCAAAGTATACAGTCAATGCATGCATCGAATTCTCATCGGTGCCTACTAGTTCGACTAGGCTTGGCTAGTTTCGTGGATGTGCTGGTAACATGGCCGACGACCATGCTGGTGACGTATACAGTTAATGCATGCACCGAATTCTCATCAAAGACTACTAGTTCGACAAGGCTTGGCTAGTTTCATGAATGTGCTGGCGACATGGCCGAGGACCATGCTGGTGACGTATTCAAACGAAAATATCGCTATTTTGGCTCGACTCGGTGGCCCATCGGCACACGGTCATGTAGTCGGGGTCCAAATTATCGCACGACGAGATGTATGGTGTCTGAAATTTTGGTCGTCCTTATACATTACGTTTATGGGGTTAGTGGTGGTGCTGTTGGGCTGTCCGAATAATCAAGCATGTCCGGATTACCGGTGTCCTAATTATCGTTTGGCGACTGCAGTCGTACCCCGGAAAGTCTATGTATAAGAACGTCTGAAATTTCGCACACTGAAACCTTGCACCGATTGATTTTCTGGATATTTTGCCACTGACTGCAGGTCCAAAGCAGTATTACTTGAAGCCACTACCACTGCCACTTTAATTATCTCGCAGCCTCAAATCAGTACTCCCGCACGCCGATTTGCTGGCAGCCGCAGCCGCCACCGTAGCAATGCTAGGCCTAGTTCCTTCGACATTAGCTACGAAGCTTCTTGCTGTTCGATACTGTGTTTTTCATTGAGAGAATTTGTTGTCAAGAATGGTGCCGACTCCGCCTTTGTCATTCTTGCTGATGGCTTCAAAGCACGGAAAGCATGGCAAGTATCAAGTGTCGCATTGTGCCAGCTCCTAAAATTTAGCTTCGCCAAAATACAGCGGGGTCGGCCTACATGGAATGAACTTTCATGACAACCTTCATGCGACAGAAACAGAAGCTGTGGCATGATGTCAATTGTTCGCTGGCTTGGACTAAATGGAGCGAAAAACAGGTGGACACTGCTCGCCACGTAGCTGTCAGTCTTGCCAGACACGATGAATGTGTTCTTGTAAAGCAAACAAAAAACTGATAAAAAGGGTTTTCATACTATTCTTCATTGTAAATTGCCAAACAATGAGAAAAAAGTTTTCTACACACATTTACAAATGATTTATACTCTTTTTGCGCGCACCAGTGGAAGTCGGAGCAAGATCGCTCCTCACGACGCCTGGCAAGCACATATGCCACTTCCTGTGGCAAAGTTCGCTGAGCGATTTTTTTCTGTCTGTCAAATTTTTTGACACCAGGCGTTGGGCAAAGTTCATCAATTCGACGCCAGTTCTTCACTCCATGTAGCTCGGCCTTTACGTGGTGAAGCATACGCAATGCATCGCTGTCAAGCATACCAAGACTGGAAGGGCCACTGCCATGGGACCACAGCATGTATTCCTTAATTATACAAAAGTGCAGCCACCGTCTCCTGTCACAGTACGAGCGCCGATGCACCTAGTGTACTGGCAGGCCTTCAGAGCTATTTCGGAAGTGCCTGTGGCAATTTGAGCCCTTGGGGGCAGTAAATGTGATGCATTAATTTTTTCAGACTGCCAGAGTTTCCGGAAGTTTTCGTGGCCCCTAGAGAGTTCGAAAAATCAAACATTGACCATAGCAAGACTCTGCAATCATTTCCAAGCACTGTGGTATGGCCAACCCACATTGCCAATGAGGACCACTTATTATGCGATACAAGTGCCAAGGGATGAGACACAAGACAAAGGCGACACAAAATGGCATTGCACGCCACCTTCGTCTCGTGTGCCACCACCTAGCACTGGTATCGCATAATAAAAAAATTACCATGCCAAACACAATGTGCGAGGACCACTGAAAAGCCCTACTGCACTTCTTGGCCAGCCTACAACATCCTACCAGCCAATGACTACTGGGAGGAAAGATTTCAGAGCCACTCCCCGGTATTTGACAGGTGTTTGATGCTACTACCATCTTCATGTGCACTCCGCTCACATACATTCACACTGACACAGTGGCACCCTGCATCACCTTTTCCACCAGAAAAAAACTAGCTGGCACGGCCATGACACCAACGGAAATGCGCATTGTAGTTTTTATGCTTCAGAACAAAGTTCACGTGCTTGTTGATTGGGTGCCTACAATGGCTTTAGTGGGTACAGGAGCAAATGTTTCTATCACGAATCTTGCTTTTAATCTTGCTTTTAAAGGTCTTTTTTGATGCACCTCTTTTTCAGATATGAAGTTCTCCACAGTGTTACTGCCCATACTACCTACATTACAATACGGATCAAATTCCTCAACGTCAAATCTCCTAAGTTAGAAGTCGTCACATTTCAGGTAAGCGGAGGTGAACCACACGATGACAGAGAAGGAAGCTCTAGCCATTTTAAAGGCAATTCGGTACTTCCGTTCCTACCTGGAAGGTACCAGATTCAAGTTGTACACAGATCATGAGGCGCTCACCCACCTTTGAAAATGGCGGAGGCGAAAGGAAAAGTCGCACGGTGGGTCAGCGAGCTTCAACAGTTCGACTTTGAAGTGAATCACCGTCCCGGAGCTTCTATGAAAGATGCGGACGCAATGTCTAGCTTGGGAGTAACAGTTGTGCAACATGAAGCAATAGGTGGCGGCAAAACTTGGGAAGGAACTGAACATTTGCAACAGACCCAGACAGGCAAAATAGCAGTGCCTCCTACACTGGTTCCAAAAATTCTGGACCTTTACCACAATAGTCCCCCCATTCAGGTGGTCATGATGGCTTTTGGCGGACCTGCGTGAAACTGACGAAAAGCTTCACATGGCCCCGCATGAAAGAAGACACGAAAAGATACGTGCAGTCATGCCACAAATGCCAGGTGAATAAAGTAAAGTTCAAGCAACCAACCCAACGGATGACATTACCGACGCACTTGAGTGTACTATTTGAAGTTATTCACATGGACTTCGCTGAACTCCAAAAAAAATCTGAAGGCATGAAGAAAACGCACGCATTGCTGTTGTGTCTGGATGAGTGCACCAGGATGGTGGCAGCAAAACCAGGGAAGGAGGACGCCAACAGTGTGATTTCCTTTCTAAGCCGAAAGATGTTTGACAACGTTAAAGCAGTAGTATCGGACAATGGACCTGCCTTTCGGAGCCATCACCTTAAAGAATGGGCTGAGCGACGTGGAGTTACGTTCAGGTTCACAGCACCGTATCACCCAGCAGCTAATGGGCTAGCTGAGCGAGCTATTCGGGGCATCAAACAGTACATAAATACGTAGCCAGACTTCCCAGGTGGATGGAAGTGCTGCCTTGAAGTGGCAGTAGCTCATCATAACAGATACTATACAACAGTTCTGGGATGCACACTGCTCTTTGCTGCTACTGAGAACCCAACCTATCTACCAGCCGACACGTCTCTAGGAATTCAAGCAACGCTGCAACTGACAGAAGAGAGAACAAATGAAGAGAACGAAGTTAAGTACCGTGAAAGAATGAAAAGGAACTTTGACAAAAGACAAAACACAACCATACCAAGAATAGAGGTTGGAGATTTGGTGCTAGTAAGAAAAGGGCTGTCGAACTCATGCTCAAATCACAGAGGACCATTCTCTGTTGTCAAGTCAACAGGAAATCTTAAAGACTGTCTGGTATGTAGGCCCCAATAGCACCGTTGAATCAGCCTCTATAGCAAACGTTTTTAAATACCATCCCAGGAGAGACGAAAACAATGGCGGGGGGAGTAAAACGTGCTCAAGCAGTTGAAGAAGAAGAAAGACAGAATTTGTAGTAAAGGGGCCAGGTGGCAGGGGAGAATAAAGAAGTTAGTAATGGCGACGTGAAGAGTACTCTGTCTGTTTATTATGTGCGGGCTTGTTACAATATATATGTTTTTTTATCCAAATAAAATGGAAGGCGAAGCACTTAGATACGGATTGCCATGAGCGGGACCTTCAAATAAGATCTGTTTAAGATAAAAGAAACTGGAGCCGGATTAATGAACAATTTTTTGTATGAAAATTGGAGGCTGCTAACCTGAATGAAGAACAGCTTGGGCTTGCCAAGCAGACTGGGGCAAACGTCACCACGGAAAGGGTCCATCACGCTGTCTACAGGGAACTTTCCATCAGTCGCATAAAGAACATCACGGTCACCATGTGTCAGGATGCAGCAGACAAAGCAGTCATCATCTGTGTAGTCTTGCTGGCCCACTGCAAAAAGGTAAAAGTATTTACAGTTTACATCTATCTGAGGAGCTGGGTTAACAAGCTCTGGCTCCTACCCTCCCCATTCTAGTAAATATTAATGAACAACATCTGAAATATATAAATTTTGAATAAATTTTCTACTTCACTGGAAAACTAAAAAAACATTTTACCGAATTATTGTTCGACAGTTTTTAAATGCTGACTAGCTTTATTAAGCGGACAGACAGTGTTTGGGCTCGCTATAAAGGCTAGGCCAACTGATGAAGATCAACTTACACAAAATTAGTATAACTAGGGGTGTGAAAATATTTTTAAAATTTTGAATAAGTGAGGCTTTCTGCGACGTATGCACTTTTATTTCAAATGTACAAATTTTCATGATGGCTACTCAATAGCTAAGCTATCTCAAATTAGGCTCTTTAGACAGTCCAAAATTTCATTACAGTTGGGCTATAATGCAGCACCACCACACCTGTGTTGATAACACCAGAAGCAAACTGCCGTTTACATGTTCCGATGTTTTTTCATGTTCAACCCAAGTTCCACATATGATCACTAAAAACCTGGCTCTCCGTCCATGTTACAGCTGCCTACAACTGCAAACCTCAAACATGCGAAGGGCATGAAATCATGCCAACATCTGCCACACTGGCACCAGATGTCTCCACCTAATGGCCACACTCTAGACAGCGAGGGCTTTAGAATCTCGCATTTAAGCACTTTTTAAAGGCACTCACACAGTGAGGCAACACTGAGCGCCCCTCGAGTGCGAATTCACTATTCACATGGGAGAGCCCTTAATGCGGAGGGGAGCATGAAGTCACAAGCCGTCATGATCTTTGTGCTGATCCCCCGCGCTCGTGCTCGTCTTTGTTGGCTGCATCTAAGGCATTTCTGGCCATGTGGTTTCTCAGCCTCATTTGACTCGCCGCCGAAACAGAAGATGGCTGATCTGCCCGCTGATCACTGGCAATGCACGATGTTGCCGGTAAAACGAAAGCGCGTGGCTTCTAACCGATGAGGCGATTGTCGCGAACGTGCTTGCATTGGATAACAACATCGACGACGGCGACGATGACACAGTAGGGCAGGCTGCTTCAACGCTGTCCTCACAGCAGGCCCTGCAGATGATTCAGTCCCTCTGAGGCTTCGTTTTTTTTCTGAAGTTGAAGTTGAATTTATTTTCATCAGTAGTACAAAAAATATAACAGGTGTTCACGAGGAACTTCTGCTGCACCACATGGAACACGTGGATGCCTTGGAGAAGGATGTCGGCAAGCTCCGCGTAAAGCAAGCAAAGCTCACAGACATGCGGTTTTATTGTGCAAGCCAGTTGTGAGAAGTACGTGGCGAGATTGTGATGATCTCGCCCCAGTGTTTCTTGCAGATTTCTTTCTCAAGCTTAACCCTTTCAGGGTCAATACCGTACATCATGGGTTCTCAAAGTGGGTTCCGCGAGCCACTGATAAATTTTTCGTGGTCCCGCGCTAACCAAGTGGCTAAAACGGCGAAAATGAGGTGCGCTCGATCTACAGAACCTCCGTTACTCACGCCCGAGTGTCCAAAAGCACTCACAGCGCGTAACGGCAACGCGCGAACTAAGTAATAAATTCGCAAGCTGCTTGTAGCCACCCAACCTCTGAAAACGGGCATTACGCCTAAGCTTTCGCACTTAAATCTCGGAGGCCGTAATTTACCAATATGCGCATTTCTGCCGTTTGTAGATAGCGTAGGTGCCGATTGCGTGCACACTGACGTATACGTTGGAGGAATAAAAAAAATGAAGAAAAAAAAAATGCGCGGAGCATCGCAAATACGCGCCGCAGAAGAGCAAGAACGGCGCTAGCGTCCAACCGAAACGAAGCGGCGCAGTCCGCATCGCCATGGTCCTCAGTGGCAAGTGTGCGCGGCACGTGATTGACAGCAATGCCGGAGCGCTTCGTGCCTAATTGCGCCCTTAAGACTTTATTCTTGCGTTTATCGCAGCGCGTAACACCGCGTTGGCAGCATGCCGCGTGCCTTCATAAGTGCGTAGTTGCCATCCATGATCGCATCGATAACCACCGCAGTTTCGTCCACAGCAGTTGAGGCAAACAGTAGTTTCGTTTTCACTCGGTGCGCGCGTCGGCTGCGTGCCTTCACAAATGCGTAGTCACCAACCATGGTAGCGTCAACAGCGACCGCGAATTCGTCCGCACTTCTTGCAGCGAACGGTAGTTTCGTTTTGACTTGGTGCGTGCGTCGGCCGCCTGCCTTCTGAACCGCAAGGTCGCCGTCCATGATTGCGACGATAGCGGCCGCGGTTTCGTGCGCAGCGGTTGCGGCAAGCAGTAGTTTAAAGCTGTCGAAGATTAAGAGCCCCGGCTACATCGCGATGGGCGGACAATTTGTTGGCGAGCAGCTGACTGGCGAAAAAATAATCAGGATGTACGCGCGCGAGGCCTTCGCCGCTGCTAGCGCAAATCAGTCATGAGATGACGAGAATTTCAGCTTCTGCACTGGTCTTGTGCTAAATAAATATAAACAGAATTTGCTGATTCATTGAGTAAATAAAAGTGTGTTGATGTAGTTAAGCATTTGTTTATTGTCTTCTTGATACCCTCGATAATTCGACATTTGTTTAATTAGGACATTTTAATTCGGTTAACTGGGGGGAAGGGGGGGGGTTCCTTGGCGCATCATGGAGCTCATCAGGGTTCCCTGGAACGAACATGCTTGAGAACCCCTGCCGTACATGTACGACCTCCGCGAACACCCTCAAAATGGTCAATGGCGTACATGTACGGTATCACTTGTACATTTAAATAGCGCGCCTCCTTTCGATCATTTCTTTCGCTTGGCATGTGCTGCCACTCAACGGAAACACGTAAAATTTTTTACTTGGGCCAATGCCTCTTCGTTTGTTTGTTTTTTTTTTTTCAACGGCGCGTCGGCTATCGCTCGCTAATCCGGGCGCACGCGCGCGCGGCGGCGAAGTGCACAATTCTTTCGATTATTTCTTTCGCTTGGTATGTGCTGCCACTTGACAGGAACACGTGGAATTTTTTACTTGCGCCACTGCCTCTTTTTTTTTTATGGCAACGGCGCGTCAGCTACCGTTCGTGCATCCCGGCGCACGCGCGCGCGCAGCGGCAGCAAGTGCGCTCTTCTTTCGATCATTTCTTTCGCTTGGTATGTGCTGCCACTCGACGGGAAGACGTGGAATTTTTACTTGCGTCAATGCCTCTCCACTTTTTTTTTTTCGTTTTTTTTATGGCACTGGCGCATCAGCTCTCGCTTGCGCATCGGGGCGCGCGCGCACGGCACCGGCGGCAAGTTACGGTTTTCTCTGCGGCGGATCCCGCTTGTTGCACTAAACTGATGGCTATCTGGTTTCAAATCTCTCAAAGGGTGACCGCTTGTTTTTCGATCGTTTATCGCCCACTGCGGCGCGATTACCCAGGCAGCCACGTATATACACAAACGATGCTGCCGTTTTTGCGGTTCCTTTTTTTGGAGACCACAAAAGCTCTATAGCCCCTTGTTAGCGATAAGACGAAGGCTTCTCACTTGTTTTGGTTTCCGGACGTGCACACAACCATCTTTCAGTGCGCTTATCTTCTTATTCACGAATAGACATTGTGTATTTTACAACACAAACGATTTTTTCCTCACTTTACTGTCACCTCAAATCAGCAATAAAAAAAGCATTTGGCAAAAAAATTCGACCCTCAAAGGGTTAAAGGCTGCCCCGGCAACCTTTTTGCATTTTTTAAAAGGTCCCTTTTGAGGCCACCAAACCAGTGCCTCGGCCATGGTGTAAGATATATACCCTTTAGGTGGGGACACTTCTCGGCTTGTTAGCTAGACGCGATCGACTAGATAAAGTAGCAAGGGTGCGCGTCTATCAGGCCGGTGACAGCAGCCGATACGTATCGGCGGAACGGCGCAACTTCAGTTAGAATGCAGGCAAGAGCTTGCGCGTACAAGGAAAGTGCGTATGCTGCCCTCTCCACCACGTTCTCCCTTCTCCCCGGTAACCTACTTTCGCGCGTCACTCAATCATTTAGGATTTCCCGCGAAGCGCCGATTGCTATACCAACGGGAGATTAAACCAATAAAAAGTTTTCTGTTGAAGTTGCGTCGTACCACCGATAGGTATCCGCTGCCGTCACCGGACCGATCGGCGCGCACCTTTGCTACTTTGTCTCACGAGTGTCCTCACCTAAATAGTATATATCTTACACTGTGGCCTCGGCTGAGCTCGCATGTCACTTGCCGCCCGTGTCTCAACTTTGCAGTTGTTACAGCAGAGCCATTCTTAAACGGCGACAGCCGCGGCTTGTTACTCGTGATCAGAGTGTTCTGGAGGCAGAGTTAAACAGTTAAACGAGTCAACACAATCAGCAGCCGGATGGAGGAAGGTGGTGGAGAGGGCACTGGCCTCCCCGCCATCATAGTTTTCTCACAACAGCTCTACCATCCCCCTATTTTGATTTTTTCGTGCAACCCGGTTACAACAATTATCGTTTATAACAATGGAATTTTCGTGGCACTTGAATATTGTTATAAGTGCGTTCGACTGTATTGGCAGATGACTTTGTGGCCGATACTCTTGACACCGAGTGAATACGCGGCGCAGGTACGCTGTGAAAAACAGAGGCACTTCATTGCTGAGCTTCAAGATGTCAGCAAGTGTTCGTGCCACTGAGAAACAATCAGTGTGAAGCGAACAGGACTGCCAAGCACGCGCTAAGGCAGCGGCAATTTCAATTGCAGTAATAGATTCCTAAACTAGTAGGCAAGGCCCCAGCCATCTCCCCTACCAAGAGCGGACATTTTGTACTGGCACAGCTCAACGTTGCCCATCTCCCGGAGATGTCTACGTCAGCCTCTCGGCCCTGAAGAGGCGTGACGTAGCCATCATATGGTGTGCACTAGTGGGGATTGAGGGTTTCGCCGGCGCCATTGTGCGGGTTTTACCTTTTCCTGCCGTCCCGGTTTTTCCCCGTCCTCCGCGTAACCGGTTGTCACGGTGGCGCTGCGCACGCGGTGGGTTGCACTGAGGGCTGACGTCACGAGGCGGCTGCGTTTCGGCTGCTAGCGGCGGAGCGTGCCTCTGACTTCTCTCCGGGACCAGCGCACGATACGTTCATGCTTTCCTCTCGTCCGCCGACACTTTTGTGACTAGGACTGGAGCTCGCGCACGGTGCCTTTGCCCATGCGGGGAGCGCGTACTTTGTGCTGATCCTTTTCTCGACGCTAAGCCGACGAGTGGTGCCATTAGCGCTCGCGCGAGGTCGTACCCCGCCGAGCCGCACTTGCCGAAAGCCTAAGCCGAAGGATATTGCCCGTGCTCTCGCGAGTTGACCCATTGGTTATCGCCAGAGCAAGTAGCATAGCCGCCGGGACTTTTCCTAGCGGCGTGTCCCAGCTTGAGCCTGTGCTCTCGCCGCGACGTGCTATAGGCGCCTGTTATTGTATTTTCGCCCTGGTGCGGGACCCCTTTGGCTCCCTGCCGCGCGGGCATTTGTGCAGTGCTGGTGCCGACGGTTTCAGTAAACGGTTTCCGTCAACTCAGGGCTTTACTGTGTTTTTGCGTGCGTCGCTCGGTAGCCCTTTGCGGCCCCGGAGCTCGCGCGCGAGCGGTGCTGGAGGCGATGGCTGACGCGGCCCCTGTGGCTCGCTAAGCTCGAACCCGCAGTGGTTTGTCTCCTGTGATACACCAAGAATCCACACTGGCGCCCAACGCGGATTCAAAGGCTCATTAAGCCTTTGTCTGTGCTTAGCCGAGTCAAAACGCCTTAGCGAAATGGACTCGCCGCGTTATGTCTGCTAGGCGTAGTGACGTTTGTCCTTTGTTAGTGCTAGCAGACGCCGCGCTCGCGTTGCTCGAGAACAGGGCCAGGGCCCCCCTTGAGCAACGCACTCCTGCACCCTCGCTTGTAACGACCCCCTGTGGGGACGGCAACGCGAGGCGCTACGTACCAGCTCCCTTTGGAGCAGTAGCGTTGTTTTAAAACGGGGCCAGAGCCCTCTCCGAACAGTGCACACGGGCATATTCGTCTGCCACGGCTCCCTTTGGAATGCCAAGCAGTGCGATGTCGCAGCGCTCCCGATCATTGACTCCTTCGGGAGTAAACGGAGCGCAGCGCGGAAACGGGGCCTTAGCCCTCTCCGACTTTTGCCCGTTAGCTGCTTCTCAATTGAACAGCCAAAACCAGTGGAATGCCGCGGCCCCCTGTGGGGATTCAATCACGGCGGCCACGAATTTCGCTCATCCGTCTCCCTTTGGAGAACATTCGGTGGCGTCCAGTGGCACACCGATTGAGCATGCGCCTGTTTTGTCAACGCTGGCTGCAAGCGGCCTAAGCAATTCACGTATAGCTGCCTCAAGTGGCAGCTGTGAACGACAGCAGGCGCACCCCGCTAGTAGCCCTTTTTGCTCTGGGGACGGCGGTGCGCCGGCCGGTATCCCTGTGGAAACCGCGCCACTGATCGAGCTGGACGTCAGTTTATCCTTGCTCGATCGCGCCGCTAACGCGCCAACGGCTCCCTTTGGAGCAGGCGCAGAGACGCTGTTGCATAATGCCGCCGAAATGATACAGGCGCTCTCTGGGGCAGGGGGCAGTTAAAACGCTTTTGGCTGTTCCGAAATGCGCTCACCCCGCTGTACAGTTGGCAGTCCCGACCTACAGCGGATACGGTGACCTGCTCAGTGCCAGGGACTACTGTTACTCCCTCGCACGCTACCAGAGAGCTCTGGGTTTGAATGATCAGGATGTACTCGGACGCGTCGTCCCTGTTGCACTCACTGACACGGCGGCTAGGTGGTACAGGCTTTCCAGACAACGTGCAACAACCCTCGAGGAGTTCCGCGCGGCATTCCTGCGTGAATTCCTACCCGCTGACTACGAGAGTAGGATGCGGCGAGAGCTTGGGCTACGTACACAGGCTCCTGATGAGTCGCTTCAGGAGTACGTACGGGCGATGGAAGACCTTTTCTTAGTCGCCGAGCCCAATGCCTCATACGAGGAACGCGTTGAACGGGTGATCAGGCAGGCACATCCGACCTTTTCAGCGTACCTGCGGAGCGGCCGCTTCCGAAATCTGGAGGAATTAGCCGCCGAGGCAAAGCGCATCCAAGGTGACATTATCGCCGCGCGCGCCTATCGCCCACCGCCGCCCGCCAGCAAGGCCCTTGAGCCGAGCTGCGCGTGGAGAGGGCCTGAGCGCTTTCCCCAATGGCAACAACCCAGCCAAGCTGCCTTTGCGGCTGCAAGCGGGTGTGTTTGGGAGCTGAGCGCGCGCGCTCTCGATCCCTACACGCACGGGAGGCGGGAAGCCTGTGCTGCGCCACCGACTGAAACGCATGCGCAAGGACGCTTTTCGACCCAGAGCATCGTGGAGGGAAATGCTCGTTATCGGCCCAGTGGCCAAGCAGCGAGTGGCCAAGCGGCAGGGAGCTGAAGCTGCTCCGCCTCGGGAAAGATACCGCGGCGAAGTATGCTGCTTTCGCTGCCAATAACGAGGGCACATTGCAAGGAATTGCACCGCGGCCCGGTCTCCTGTGAGGCCGGGAAACGGGATAGCAGGTCGCTCGTGAAAGCACGAGTGACCGAACCTTTGCTTGTTCCCTCGGCGTACCGAGCAGGTTATGTTGCTGGTGCGCACGCGCCGTTTATTCCGGTGACCATTGCCGGCCGCGAATTTTCGGTGCTGCTGGACACGGGCGCAAGCACTTCGTTGTTCGGCGAACAGGTTTTGTCCCACTTGCAAAAGTACGCAGTGTGCTCGCGGGACTGCCGAACGACATTCAATCTTGCGAAAGGCGTGGCCCATTCGGCTAGCGCCGCAAGGGTGACTGTCAGGTGGGGAGAGCGAATGAGACGCACGCGTTTCGTTCATCTCCCAGGGCTCAGTGTTCCTGTGATTCTCGGCCGGGACTTTCTCCTTAAAACTGGGATCGTTGTGGACACTGCGAATGGTGGCCATCGCGACGGTCAGTTCACATCGCTAAAGCCGTTCATCAGCCCGCCGGCGTCCGATCTTGCCTGTGCAGATGGGGCGTTGGAATCGTGCAGCGTGCCGAGTTCGGGGGCAAGCCCCCGAGCTTCGCGCTCGCCCGCTCATGGTCCCCTTTGGGATCGAGAGGCACAGCACGAACCATGTCGTGCGCAGAATTCGGGGGCAAGCCCCTGCGCTAGCGCTTCTCGACTCACAATCCCAGCGACACGGCACGAAGAGGCACCACATCCTCTGTCCGCCTGTGCAGCTCATTTGGATGATGCACAGAAGGCTCGTTTGTCGGCACTGTTACGCGACAATGCAGACCTTTTCACCGATCAACCGGGCTGTACCGATTTGGCGAGCCACGCGATCGAAACTGGTGACGCGCATCCTTTTAAATGTAACCCCAGGCCCGTCAGTCTTGCCAAGAGGCAGGTGATTGATGCTTTGCTGGACGAGATGCTATCGGCCAACATTATCCGCCGCTCGTACAGCGCCTGGGCGTCTCCAATTGTGTTGGTGCCTAAGAAAGATGGCAGTCATCGCCTGTGCATAGACTACCGCCGTCTGAACGGAGTGACTCGTAAGGATGCCTATCCGCTTCCTACGATTAGCTCCATTGTAGGAACCCTGGGCAGTGCAAGGTACTTCACTAAGTTGGATGCCTCGAAGGGTTACCTACAGGTTCAGATGGATGCGCGTGACCGGTCCAAGACCGCGTTCACGTCCCACAGACGGTTGTTTGAGTTTACTCGTATGCCCTTTGGTCTTTGCAACGGTCCTGCGACCTTTCAGAGACTGATGGACCGCGTCCTCGGGGAAGCAAAGTGGTCATACTGCATGTGCTACCTCGACGACATCGTGATTTATTCACGAACCTTCGAAGAACACTTGGCCCATGTTGCCGATGTGCTCGAGAGGGTGCGGGCCGCCGGGATGAGTTTGAATCCTGCGAAAGCCCAACTAGCGCAAACCCGAGTTCAGTTACTGGGGTTTACGCTGGGCGGAGGCTTCATTGAGCCGGACCGGGAGAAACTTCGGGCAATCCTCGATTTCCCCGCGCCCAAGGACGTACATGGCCTTCGCCGCTTTTTGGGAATGGCCAACTTTTACCGGTCGTTCATCCCGTCCTGTGCCCGAGTGCAGGCGCCCTTGAGCAAGCTCTTGGGTAAGTCGGCCGAGTGGCAATGGGCACCTGAGCAGCACAGGCTTTTCGCCAACTGTCTAGCGCCATTGCGGAGCCAGCGCAGCTGACTCGCCGACGTGACCAGACCGTTCGTTGTCCAGACCGACGCGAGCGATCTGGGTTTAGGAGCAGTCCTCCTACAGGAATACGATGGTGTGTTGCAGCCGCTGGCCTTTGCCAGCCGCTCCTTGATACCGGCTGAGAGGAATTATTCCGTGACGGAGGAGTGCCTCGCTATCGTGTTTGCACTACGTAAATTCGATGTCTACCTTGATCGTACGAAATTCGTAGTGCAAACGGACCACAGTGCGCTAAGCTGGCTGATGCGGTCCCGTGAGCCTGCGGGTCGGCTGGCGCGCTGTACTCTCCTGATACAGCATTATGACTTTTCTGTGCAATATCGAAAGGGGAGCACTAACGTGGTAGCTGACGCGCTATCTCGTGCGCCATTGTCCACCCAGAGCTTTTCTCCAGGTGCAACAGCCGCTGCCGGTGCCTTAGCGCCAGCTAGCATCGGGGACGAAACGAGCGGAGAGAGAGGCAAGTCCGCCAGTGGGCCAAACCTGTTTTTCCGCGCTCCAGGCAAGCAGTGCGGCGGAAAGCGTGCGTGCGGGGGAGCTTCTCGAAAGCGAACCCATGACGCCGATGGCTGCAGTCCTGAGTGGGGACGAGACCAACCTCCCCTTTGGGAGAATTGGAATCGTTTTCAGCAGGCAAGAGCTACTGAAGGCCCAGCAAATTGATCCGTTTTGTCGCGGAGTGAGCGACGGTCTCAGGGAGACGGAGCGCCGAGACGCTGCTGGTAGTGCGGCGGGCGCAGGGGGGCCGGAAACAGCGTGTGTCGCCGAGTCCCCCGCGGATTTATATTTGCTGGATCATGATGGGCTCCTGCTGAAATACATAGCCACTGATGATGACACTGTGGACCCGTTTAAGGTGGTTATCCCCAAAAGTCTGAGAAGCGCACTGTTGCGATGTTCTCATGACGAACCCTTGGCCGGTCATTTGAGTGGCTCTAAAGTTTTTGCGAAACTAAGCCAAACTGTGACCTGGCCTGGCATAAATTGTGACATTTTTCGCTATTGCCGTTCCTGCCACGTCTGTCAAATGGTGAAATCAAGGGGTGGCAAGCCGCCCGGGCTGATGAAACCAATCGACAGTGAGCGTCCGTGGCAAGTGGCCACCTGCAATCTTATGGGGCCTTTCCCCAGGAGTAAGCAGGGGTTCACACACCTGATGGTAGTCGTTAATCATTTTTCTAAATGGGTGGAACTGTTTCCGCTTCGTAAAGTGACAGCGCGAGCGGTGCTGGAAAGGCTACAGGAAGTGTTTTGTAGGTTTGGCTTTCCGAAAAGAGTGATTACGGACAATGCTTCCTATTTCACCGCTCGGGTATTTGGTGCTACGTGCCGTTCCCTGGGAATTAATCACTGCATCACTTCGCCCTACCATCCCCAGTCCAATTTGACGGAGAGGCTCAATAGAACTCTTAAACCAATGTTAGCGGCCTTTGCCGAACGTCAAAAGGATTGGGCAGACCACTTGAGTGAGCTCGCGTTCGCAGTCCGAACCTCCGAGAATCGCTCAACTGGTTTCTCTCCCGCCTTTCTCAATTTTGGAAGAGAGTTGGCTAATCCGGTGACCAGTGTCATGCAATGCCAGCTCGGGGATGAGGAAGCGCCGGCAGACTGTTCTGCTTACGCTTCAGCACTTCGGGACAGGCTTTGTCGGGCTCTCTGTAGAGCAAGGCAGAGTTTGGCATCGGCCAGGGCCCAGCAGAAGGCCCAATACGACCGGAAGCATCGCCATCTTTCATTTAAGGTAGGTGATCTTGTCCTGAAGCGCAACCACGCTCTTAGCGATGCAACCAAGGGGTTCTCAGCCTCATTCGCTCCTAAGTGGCGTGGTCTGTACCGAGTAGAGAAAGTTTGGTCTCCACTCGCGTACTTGCTGAAGGATCCCCCTTCGGGAAAACTCAGCCGTGTCCATATCGCCGACCTGAAGGCCTTTGCGTCACGGTCCGACGAGCTCGCGCCAGTGCCCAGTGGCATTGCGCGCAAGCAACGGGGCACACCCGGGGCAACGGACCGCATTCGGACCACGCACCGGTACAATCTGAGGAAGCGGTCACCTGTGTGATTTCGTGCCAGACGACGGACTTTTCCGCAACCAAAGGCCCTCAGTAAAATGCGTAGCCTCAGTGGGCTAGCTTCTTTACGGCCAGTGCACAAAAAGAAGCTAGTCCCAGCCCAGCGTATTGCAAGTGTTGTTTATGTAGTGTTTTAACAGTGTGCATTTTTTTTAAAGTGTGTTTAATTATCGCGTGTACAGCCTTATAGTTTAATTCGTTACGTCTTTTGTTTAGTACGTAGACGTAGGAGATTTTTGTTTTCCTTGTTCTTTTCTTTTTCCTTTTTTTTTCTTTGCCGAGAAGGGGGTTGTTGATTTGCGCGTTCGTCAGGCGCGGGAGGGGGGGGGGGGGGACAATGGTCCCATTGACTCGTCGGTGTGAGGGGGGCGAAGGACGCTTTGCGCCTTCTATGGCGCGGCGTGTTGTGGACAACAAGGAGCATTGCGGTGTTTGGGAGTGTTGCGCAGTTTGGAGAAAGCCGCAAGGAGTGTGTGCGCGTGCGTGTGTGTGTGCGCGTGCGTGCGTGGTGCCTGTTGCTCTTCGAAGCAACCAGAAATCGCACCAACTGCTGCATCGGATCATCGTGGACACTGAAGGTGGACGGGGTCACTGACCCTCTGACGTCAGATCGAGAGCCCGGCTCTCTGCAGGCGCCGCCACCGTGCAAACGCCTTGCAGCCACGCTTGTGGCTGCCCCTTTCATCTTGGCTCCGGCGGCGTGGCCAGCTGACTCGGCAGTGTCCTGCCCCATCCGGCTGGAGTTCGGGACCGCCACCACCACGACAGCAAAAACTCCGATCTACCAACGGTGAGCCCGTTCCTGCAATCAAGACTGCCCTCGAGACCCCTACGTCTTTAGCCACTGCCCCTAGCCACAGAACTTTACGCGCCGTTTCCCCTTCTCACCTTGTACACTGTCCCGCACCAGCGGCCGACTATTTTTGTTAATATTTCTTCCCCCTTTCGCGGCATTTATATTTTTGCTGTATTATAGAGCGTAGCTTTTTTTTCCCCACGATCCTTGTATATAATTACTATTATTATAGTGCATGAAAGTGCTTTATATGTCGGAACGCAGTGTGTTAAGAGTACTTGCTGGGCTGAGGTTAGCATTTAGCTTGTGCATGAAAGACTCAATTGTCTTTGGTGCATAAGCCCCTACTAGCTGTTTCGCCAGGCTGGTAGGGGGGCATTTAAGGAGAGGAGGATGTGGGGATTGAGGGTTTCGCTGGCGCCATTGTGCGGGTTTTACCTTTTCCTGCCATCCCGGTTTTTCCCCGTCCTCCGCGTAACCGGTTCCCGGGGTGGCGCTGCGCACGCGGTGGGTTGCGCTGAAGGCGGACGTCACAAGGCGGCCGCGTTTCGGCTGCTAGCGGCAGAGCGTGCTTCTGACTTCTCTCCGGGACCAGCGCACGGTACGTTCATGCTTTCCTCTCGTCCACCGACACCTTTGTGACTAGGACGGGAGCTCGCGCACGGTGCCTTTGCCCGTGCGGGAAGCGCGTACTTTGTGCTGATCCTTTTCCCGATGCTAAGCCGACGAGCGGTGCCATTAGTGCTCGCGCGAGGTCGTACCCCACCGAGCCGCACTTGGAAAGCCTAAGCCAAAGGATATTGCCCGTGCTCTCGCAAATTGACCCATTGGTTATCGCCAGAGCAAGTAGCATAGCCGCCGGGACTTTTCCTAGCGGCGTGTCCCAGCTTGAGCCTGTGCTCTCGCCGCGACGTGCTATAGGCGGCTGTTATTCTATTTTCGCCCTGGTGCGGGACCCCTTTGGCTCCCCGCCGCACGGGTGTTTCTGCAGTGCTGGTGCCGACGGTTTCAGTAAACGGTTTCCGTCAACTCAGGACTTTACTGTGTTTTTGCACGCGTCGCTCAGTAGCCCCTTGTGGCCTCTGAGCTCGCGCGCGAGCGGTGCTGGAGGCGACGGCTGATGCGGCCCCTGTGACTCGCTAAGCTCGTACGCGCAGTGGTTGGTCTCCTGTGAGACACCAAGAATCCACAACTCTCAGCTGTGAAGCAAGGGATTTCTCCCCTGTATGAATACTGCTTTAACAACTGCAGCAACACGGTGCAAGCTCAATCACAGTCCATTTGGTGAGAAGTTGCTACACAATGTATTATCAAGTGACCAAACAAGTTACACCTGTATGAAAAAATTCATGTCTGTCCCTGGACAACTTACTATGCAAGAATTTACTGTCACTTGCACGACACCTCTCAATCATGTGTAAATTTACGAAAAGACAAAATGCTTCGTGCAAACTGTCCCAGGCATCTAAAATCATGGCAACACAAATTCAACATGCTTTTTTTTTTTCATTTTGATAGCCTGGTAGCCACTTGTTCACTATAATAAAATCCAGGTCAGCAAGAAAGCTTACGTCTGTCCAATTCATCCAACATGTCTTTGCGTGTCATGTTGGCATTGATGACTGGCTCGAAACCCAACTCGCGGAAGCGGTAGTAGAGATTCTCAGCATCCAAGTCCGTGCCCCTCCGTTCACTCAGCTTCGTATGGGGTTCAAAGTGCTGCAAAGTAAAGCCGACCAAAAATGCATATGAGGACTTAAAGAAGACAATTTGATGCATAACAAAGCGTCAAGAACAGTGGCATCATGCGTGCAAGCAGTGTTTTCTCCCAGGGAAGAGTTCGATGCAAAGGTTTTGCATGGTAGGCCTGGGAACACGATTTCTTCCACTGTCAGCCAATAGGTACAAAATAAATACAAAATAAATAAGGTACTAGTAATTGGCTGTTTATTTAATGAAGACTGAATAGCTAATAAACAAAATAAATAGGTACCAATAAATAGATACTTAAGAGGGTGGCTGCAACGGTTTGGATAAATTTTGTAGACGTTTAGGGTACAGCTATAGTAAAAAATTCACGCCACAATTTAGGTGAAGCGTCTGATATTAAGAGAGCTATGGACAATTGCAAGTTACCCCCCTTCCCAGCCATGCTTTTTCTCAACTCGTTCGCTGAGTGATCGAGGCTAAGCTTCGCCTTCACTGGCTCAGTGTCATGTCGTCTACTTCCGGTCTTGGAGCCCGCAAGCGAAGCCTCTCCAACCTCTTCCCTAGCTACCTGGCCGTCAATCCCAATGAGAGATATCCAAGCAGCGTGCGTTGCGAGCATTCTGTTCGCAGCGCTAAGTATGCCCGGTATTCCGGTAAACTCAGGAGAACTTGGTATTTTGATGAATGGGCGGAGGTGTAAACTGCCCTTAATATTACTACCACTGTAATGAAGGGCCTTTAGCGTAAACGTGAGCAGCCTGCACGGTGCAGCCACCTGGTGGTGCTAAGCTTAACCAGCCAAACACAGAGCTAATATTACTGTAGCCAAGTGCAAAACATTTCAACTATTTAAAAGACGTGTTCAAGATAACCTTGCTGCCAAAAATTTACACCGGCAGCAAAGTATAATACACTTGGTTACTGCTATATGAGGTCTGTTTTTGGTTGGGCACTGTTCTGCCAGGTGGCTACACCCTACAGGCTGAGAGCTCACATTTGTGCCTTTGTTCATCTGGTAAAACGCCCAGTCCACCTGCGTTTGCCGGAATGCCCGACATGCTAAAACACTCTATTGTGCTAGTAATATTTCAGCGTAAAGTGATCGCCACAAATGCGTAGATGCTGGCGCCTACTGGATACCGACAGCCCAATATGCTGCAGTCACTCCGCTCGTATGTTGCCTTGCAGAGGGACACAATTTCGCAGCTTGACATGTCGTCGATCACTAGATTTGCAACCCACATTGTAACAAGGGCGATCCATAGTGCTCGCCAAAAGAAAGCTTAAGACCAACACTGACCGTGCAGCTCGTGTCAACACAGAGCACATTGTAACACAAGCAGACGACACTTGCTGTGTGCTGGAAGTGCTTGAGTGATAAACTTTCATAGTGTTTTCTCTTTCCGTTACTTTTTTTATAGAAAGAAATTAACCAACATTCCAACTATTACGAACAACATTTGTTCACCATAAAGTTGGAAAAAATGATGATGCAACCTGGGTAGCCAATTGGATAGCTCGCCCAACTGCTGTCAATTGCGCTATGTCAATTGTAAGGGGGCGGCTGAAAACCCGGTGGAGTGGCGCCATAGCGATTGATAGCGATGCACATTTTTAAAAGCTCATAATAAATTGCATGCTTTCTGCAGTGCACTTAAATGCCTCACTTAATGATCAGGACTTAACCTAACGACTCACTACGCTAGTACAAAATCGCGTCAAAGTCATTTCAGAGTCGCTTTAACTTCAAATGGTATGCTTGAATCTTGCTTTATAAACAGACAAAGCAAGAAATGCAAATATGGGTTATTGGAGCTGCAAGCCAGTTAGCAAGCAAATTACTGCATAAAGCTGCTCTGAAATAAAATCAACAACCAACTATGCTTCTGCACAGGGTGATTATGTTGAGAAATGGCACCCAATTTTTAGCTCTCTGGGACAATTAGTTCACCTGCCAACCTGTGAACATAAAACTTGTAAAGATCCAGTGAACACAAAACACAGAGGGGGGGGGGGGGGGGGAGAGAGATTGCACGATAGAAATGCAGCACATAAACAACAGTGAACTTCCAAGAGGAGATACTGACAGGCAACACATTTTCCCATCATGGTGACTTTTCGAGTGACTCAGCCATTACCGATTTTGCCTGCTTAAGCAGTTTTTCTGAATAAGCTTGCTCGATGCAAGTACTCTCTGGCTTATATGGTGCATGTAACACCACAATTTTTTTCAGTGTATTTTCTTTTGTAATTTTGCATCGCCCCGGTATCTTCCAAGAGCTCTAAAAAAATTTCACGAACAGAATTTATTTTTCATAAAATTCAACACAAAATTCATAAAATCATAGAATGTGTTCAAATTTGTAAACCTGATGAAAAATTTGGGAGAATTGGCAGGTACGTAACCAAAAAAATAAATAAAATGGAGACACTATAATTTAAGATCACCACATGAATAGTAAGTGATCTGTCTAACAAATTGTATACATTGCTGGCAGGTGATTCAAGGGGGCATGGTAAGGCAAAGCTACAAGAAGTTTGATTTCTTGGGTTCTAACACCAAAAAATTATACACACCTCAAGGAACAAGACAGTGCAACAGTGAGCGCCTAAACCATTTAAAAGTGGCGCCAAAGCTGCACAATCTGGTATTTAAAAAGAGACAGTTTGCATTTACATGTCATCTTAGTTGCACAGTACTGGCTGGTTCATTTCATTGAAAAACATGACTTGATATGCAAAATATGTTTAGCTTATGATGTGTTCAGTTTTCACTGCAATTTCTCATAATGAGCGGGCTGCTCTAGGGCACTGCATCCATGTGACTGTTTCGTTGATGTTTACCCAATTTTACCCACACATTTCTTCACGTTGTTGTGCCCCAACATGCCTGTGGTCAATCTCTGGGTCTGCCGGCTATTGTGTTGTCGTTGAAGGCGAGAGGCACCGCACAGTGAAATGGCATGAACACTGATTGAACGAACCGGCGAGCCACTGCAGCAATAGCGCATACAAGCAGCTCTTGAGGAGCAAATGACATAATGATGAGTGGCCGTCTGCTTGGTGTGAAAGAGAGGAAGCTCTCACAATGCCAAAAGCACATGCAAAGTGGACAACGATGACAACACAGCACAAGTGATGTTCTGAGTGTACCTGGCATCATAACAGGTGCTTTCTGTGTGATCGCACTCACCTGCACCGATGAGGAACGGGCTCAAAGAGCAGAGTTCTACTACTCCTCAGAGTGCAAGAAATAAAAAAAAAAAAAACGGTAGAAAGGCTTTGGGGATGATGGAAAGAAGGAAAAAAATTTGGGCATTTTGCTGGAGCCATTTTAATCCTTGCTAGGATTAGCAACCATCCCGGATTTTGTGGAGTCCCGAGTCCCGACTTGCCCATGTTGGGACAGCAATATGCCCCGGATTGAGGTCAGAATAGTTTCGCAGCTCATAATGTGAGGCGACGAAAGGGACTCCTACTTTCAGCCCGCTCACAGCTCTTACAACAAACGCGCTGGGGCCGCTGGGTGTACCGCGGAAGCATTGGGCAGGCCGTGGCGCCTAGCCCAAGTACCTACGGCATGGAATGGCACGCCGCAACTGATGGATGCAGGGTTCAAGCAGTGGCTAAACCCCGAGATTATGGAGAATGTGCTCGCTCCACATTCCATCAAAGAGCGCCATCCCATGCCCACTCATGGCCCTAACGTTCTGGAACGGGTGTTGATGATGATCATGCAGCACCCGCTGCGACAATACTCTAGCAGGCATTTTTTCATTTGCACGGTGACAACTGCGGTGACGACTCCATCACTTCATACGTGCGGCTGCTGAGCTGTGCTACCGTTCAGTCTGTATATTGTGAAAAGTACGGTACAGGGATGTCTAGTCAGCGAAACGAAAAAGAGCTGGCATCGGTGATGGTTTGGAAAGTGACAACGCACTCAGCAACTCCTTTGGAGGGACATCCAAAAAAGCTAAACAAGTTTGTACATTCAACAACGCGTGGTCGGCAGACAACAGCGTTCAAGCAGTGGTTATCCCAAGGAGAAAGTGCTGGAATGGCAAGATGCAACATGTGCCCATCAGAATGCTCAGTGAAAAGCGAAGGCAATGGGGTCATCAGGAGGCACTTGCAAACAAGCAAGCACAAGGGATCCGTTCATGTCAGAGACAGGACTCAAAGTATCAGGAAGTTTTTTGTTCCGAGGCATTCCCCTGAAGAGAAGTTGACTACAGCTGCAGAAGCTAACTTTGCATACCATGGAGTTGTTCACCACCACAGCTACCTATCCACAGACTGCAGTCTGAAACTGGCAAGCAAGGTCTTCGCAGACTCGAAACTCAGCAGTAAGTTACACTGTGGCCGCAAGAAGTGCAAATGCATTGTGGAGAATGTGGTAGCTCCACATTCCATCAAAGTGCACTTAGGTGACCTCCATGGCTACAAAGCCTCTTCCATTGCTACCGACACTTCAAACAAAAACATCAAATGTTTTCCTGTCTTGCTGAGATATTTTTCAAAAGAACGTGGTGTATCGGAGGGACTTCTTGATTTTTATTCTGACCATGACGAAACAGTTGACATGAGTTGACAAACTTCAGCCAGCTGGCATTTCCAGCTGGCTGAAGTCTGTGCTGGTAAAGAACTCCCTGTGCATCGAAGACGTTTCTGCATATTCTGCTGACAATGTATTGGTTAATTATGGTACATCACTCGGTTTTCGAGAACCTGAAGGTGTCTAACCCTCGTTTAATCCAGGCCAACTGCAACTGTCACGTCTTGCACAACATTGCCAAGTTCTCGTGCAGGCTTCTAGCATACGATGTGGAAGGCCCTGTCATTTAAGTCTACAATGAGTTTTCCTCACCAGCAAAGAAGGTAGAACTCAAAAGCCTTCCTCGTCTATGAGCTGAAAGCTCATAGACGAGGAAGAGTACAGCAGTCTTCTGAGGCACCTTCCAATTCACTGGCTGCTGCTCTTCCCTACTCTTGACCGGCTAATAAAAAAATTGAAAGGCTGTTCGTGTTTACTTTTTGTCACATGGAGAGGATGAAACAAATCCCCTAATTTGGAAGTTCACCTCCAAGCAGGAGAATGAGCTCTCAGAGGAGGATGATATCTCTCTTCCAGAGTGCCTACATGCACTTCTTGCATCATTTCATGCACCTGGTCCTGACAAACATAAAGAAACTGGAGAGTAACTCCACATATTCCACTGATGTCTATGACATAATGGATTCTATGAGTACAAGCTTGAGGACTCGAGCAAGCGACAAATTCTATGGCTTCAAGGTACACCAGTACCTTGAAGCCATACACCAATGTACCGTTTCTAGAAAGCTACTCCCCAGATTATAGTGGAACGTTTAGTTTACATATAGCAGTACATTGTATTGCTAACAATTGCAACACAGAATATTATGACATTCTTTATTGGTGAAAAAATTTAAATCCTGAAGCTCTTTTCAATAATAATAGGTAACTACGAGTGTGACAATGTTTTTTGTTTGTGCGGTACTAGAAGAAACAATTTTTTTAAATGTTCCGTTTGATACAGTAATATGTAGAATATACCTGCCAATTTAAATGGTCATGCTGCAATATTTTGAGAAAAATACATTGACATCTAAAACTCTAAACGGCATCCTCATTCAGCATACAAAATTTCGGACTGATATATCTAGTAGTTTTTTCTAGAGTATGGTGAAACCAAGGTAACCTATTTAGCCCATCATCACCTCTTAAACAAGTCACTGTGACTTTTTCTTGGATTACTTCTAATTTAAACATTACTAATGACACAAACTTTCAAGTCTGCAGTTGTTTTCCACAAGTAAGCTGTTACGATCTGTTTTGGGCTTACAACAAATGCAAATATAACAGTACTAATTTAAAAAAAAAAAGAAAAGAAAAAAAGATGTCTCCAGCTGCTCGTGTCCACAGAGTGAATGATTTTCATGTGTGTTTTCCATGATATGGTATTGCATGTTGGCATCAACGAAATGAACAAAACAGCTGCTATCTGCTGCCTTTGGTATGAAGCCGCTAAATGACATAGTCGCTATCCAATGCCTTCGGTATGAAGCTGTTGAATAACATGGGTGCTATCAGCTGCCTTTCGAATGAAGCTGTTGAATAACATGGGTGCTATCAGCTGCGTTTGGAATGAAGCTGTTGAATAACAATGTAGCAATCAGTTTTTAATGCGCACCTGCTGTTGCAGCCATAGCAATGTCCGGCTTTAGAACAAAGTTGTTACTGGGGGCTAGTTATTATTCATAGCATTGATAAAGCAGTGCATTTGAATAATACAGACACAAACAAAACCTCTTTCTTTTTTTTTTACAAGTGTCCTGTTTTAACAAAATCTTGTTGACATGGGCTGACTAGCAATCATTAAATGCTGTGGCCTGTATGTCTACACTCTACAACTAGCACATCAGCTTGCCTTCTTGAAGCAAACTCGGTGGTGCTTCAATACATGCACAAGCTTGGTAGGGTTCATATAAAGCCCACAAAAGAGAACTGCACAAGGGGACTTGCTGAAAATAACATCAGGCCTTTCTAAACATGTTAGGCCTTCACAAATTTTATGCCCTTACAAGAATGAGTAAAGGTTCGTGTAACTTGCCTCAAATAATTAGCTAATTATGCGGGGGACAAATAAATAAAAAATCAGCCAACATGCTCCAGTTAATTTCTCACACCATATGCGTTAACCAGTCTTATTCATTTACAACCTCTCCCCCCCCCCCCTTTACATTTTTCTTTAGGTTGCATTAACAATTTTTTGTTCAATTGTGGGTTTTTTTTAATTTTTCTGAAGCTGAACAATAGGCTATGAGGGATGCTGTATAGTGGAGATCTCCAGTTTAATTTTGACCACCTGTGGTTCTTTAAGGTGCACATTAAGAACAGTTAATGACCGTTTCCATCCACTCCCATCAGAATGCATCTGCCACAGCTAGGAACCAAACCCACAACATCCTCCTCAGAAGCCCAACACCATTGAACCACCATGACTGATAAAGTGGCATTCAGGCTATGCGAAACATTCATGTGCAAGGCCCTAATGCTCAACCTACAAATTACTTGCAGCTCAGCATGAGCTGGAAAGTTTGTTACTTAAAGTGAGCGAATAGATGTGCAATGCTTCTCCTGTCGCAAAGGTTTATTTGTTCGCGGTACAGTGCTCCCGGATTGAAACGCGATACTGCAAGCGCGTGGCTACTGGTACATGCAGTGCCGCCCGTGGAAGCAAGGTGTTGCATTGTGGTATAAGGCGAGGGTGAGAGCGTTTTCAGCGTAGGCTTACTTCTTCCGGTTGCCACTGAGCTGGAATGTGATTCCACGCTGCGCCAGCAGGGTGCTGCAAGCCTAGCACGCTGGAGCGCACTTGTGTGCCGATGGCAGTCGCTCAGCAGTATACGCAGAATGGCAGAGGCTGGCAGCATGCTCTACCTTTGCCACCAGCCTGTACGGCAGTTTGCCACGCAGGATGGCTGCCGTCGTGGCCACGTGAGGAGAGCCGGCAAAATACCATTACTCCGTACTTCAGGCAAATGTGTCTGCGACTGCGTCTTCTTTCCTTTTTCGTTCCTAGAAGTTTACATTCATAAATAAAGCTTGCTATTCCTTCGTACAGACGATCTTTTAGTCAGATTTACATAACAGTGCCTTACTTGTACAGCATATGTGCCGCATCGAAAAGACATGCGTAACAAGAGTGCGCGAGCAGACGATGTCAAGAAATCGGCAGTTTGCACCACTGAGCGACTGCCGACGGAACTCAAGCGTAGCACCAGGCTTGCAGTGCTCCGCTGGCACTGCGAGGAACCACAATCCCGCTCATTGGCAACCGAAAGCAGTGAGCCTACGCTCAAAACGCTCTCACCCTCGCAGTATACCACAATGCAACACCTTACTTCCATGAGCAGTGCTGCGTGTACCGGGGGCCACGCACTCGCAGTGCCGCGTTTCAATCCGTGAGCACTGTACAGGACGAACTCAGTGACACAGATTTAGTCTTGTAGTCTGGACCTTTCAGCAACACGTAGAAGAAAATACTAGATAAATGCTTTTCCAAATACTTGAAGGACTAATTAAAATTGATAAGTATAAATACTTACAAGACCCAGGTAAAATAAATCTGCAAACAAACCATAATTATGTTATTCTGCCATACAGAGGTCACAGCGACAGATTTCGCAACACATATTTTTCCGCTGCAAATGATATGTGGAATGATCTACTAAACGATGTTGCATTGAACGATGTTGGTGAATTTGGACATGCTGCGGTTGTGTATTTACGCGGATGTTCTACGTCCTAGTGATGTGCCATAGCTCTTGCGATTTTGATGGATTTCATTCAGTTCTTGAAACTTTGTCTTGTCCTTCCTGTTATGATCTTCATAAGGGTTACAGTATTGTTAAATATAATAACATTCAAAGGATGGAGGGCCACCGAACGCACACTCACCCTGTTGTTGAAGATGACACACTTGCCTCGGTTGGGGTGGGCCATGTTGTACGCCTCATCCTCGAGCGATGTGGGCAGCACAGGGTACTTGGAGGCCGACCGTCCGGTGAACATTCTGGGTACACAGCAGCCCGAAGACAGACTGCCAACACCGCCATTGCAACGCTCAGGGAAGGACAGCACAGGGGAATGTCACGACACAGAAGCAGCACACACACACAAAGCACCGCCACCACCGACACATACAACAAGGAGGGGCACAAAAACAGAACCATGCAGAGAGAGTGCTTCAACAGTGCCACTGCCACAAGGACACAAAGAAAGAAGACACAAGGAAAACAACACAGAAAAGAATGCCTGGAGTGGTGAAGGGACACTGATGAGTTCAGGTCAGTTTGGACTGGCCAAACTGTTCCTTTTAAAACCCCATTTTCATTCATTCAATGGAAAAAGGTTGGTTTAGGGGGGAGAAAATGAAAGCCAAACTTCCCTTTTCTTCAATTTTCACACCGAAGTCGCGGCGCCGGTATGTCAGCATAACACGAGAAATTTCAGAGCACTTTTTCTCATTCGGGCTGTTTTGGCACATGAAAGTTCTCGAAGATCGATGGTGGTGGTTGTTGTTTAGTCGACGCGAGCTCCTTTGTTAACGCGCCACAGTCTTTGACACCAGTTTATGACCCCCCTCCCTTTCGTTCCTTCAGAATGCAAGGTAGTCCTTCTCCAATAAACAATAAACCAGACTGGAGCGGATGCTGTCAAAGTTTACGACATCAAGGAAAGCTGGTGCGGGAGCTTCAGAGCAACGTTGCCACCCAGTTTTTGCCTTTCCTGGCTTACCAAGCCTTCCATCGTGCTAAATGTGGCTCATCTGCCATGACCAAAGCTTAATTTAGTAATACAGCTTAACTTATTATTTCCTCTTTAGTGTCCCTTTAAAAAGGACTCAATCATAACCCAATCCAAAATAACAAGTGTTTTCAACTCTGAAATAGCTGGTGTTCATATTCAGCTTCAAACTCCACAGTGTTATCAACTGCTTCTTACCCTATGCATCTCTATGAATGTCGATTTTCAATTTTTTTTTTTGTTCTTACTAACAGTAACTCTCCTTTCAGCCATAGAGTATCATACTTCCCCATGCACTTGTCAAGCTGCTGCTTCAGGGCATTTCCAAATTTTAATATGAATTGAACAGCTTTTGGTAAGTAATACCAAGACTTTCAATACTCGGAAATCTCAAACATTCACTTACGATCAAGTATTGCAACACCACACCAAGATTAGTGGAGCACACAAGGTGCAAAGATCAAGGCAAGATATCAGCTGTCTACTAGATGCTTCACCTCTGTTAACTGCAGTCAATCCATCAAAAATATTTAGCTGACCCCACACTGCTATCTCCTTTCCAAGTAAAGCAATTTATTTATACAGCACAGGAACTGGTCACAATGCAGGAGAAGCAGTTACTGAGGAAACATACAAAGCAAGTAGGATTTTTTTTTTACCAATGATTTGCAGTGGATGACAGGATGACTTGTTTTTAAGCTGCATGCAGATTCATTGCCCAAATTTATGTGAAAGGAAGGCTTGTTTCCATAGGGAAAGTTACGTGTCCACCGATTACCGAATGTTTGGCGCTGTAACGCTTGTTTCACTTTCTGTGCGAAGTCCACAGGAATGTCTAGCAAAACTCTACATGGTGGCATTACCGGCAAAGTCACAGCGGCATGCACAGGCTTACGCAATCATTAAACTAAATGTCGTAATGGGTGTACAGAAGCTAATGCAGAGGTGCCTGACCTAAAGGGCAATATCATATGCGCTCACATGCTTTTCACAGAAAGGCTATGAACGCATATTTTTCTGACATTAAAAGGGTCAAATGGAACTGAACAGACATATAATGGGCAATCACAGCAATGTGTACGTGACCAAGGAGAGTGAAACACTGTTGAGGGCAGCAGAGAATCAGATGGACAGATGAGGGCAGGAAATTTATGGGTGCGAGGAAGGCAAAGGGTGGTGAAGGACAGAAGTTAGGGAGGGGCCGCTATTTCACAGTAAACTCTGGCTGATGACTATCACCTTTTGTAATCTCTGAGGGTAACACAAGAGCCCACAGTGACACAGAGAAGGTCAAACATTTTGGTCAGTTGGCATGTTACGTATTCCCAATAATAAAAAGTGCAAAAATGAAGATAAAAGATGCTCATCTTTGTTTCGTCCTCTGTTACTCCTGTTGTCTGCACGCAGTTTTCAATAATGAATGTGGCAACCTTGGCCATACAGGCAACCCACAAGAACAACCATCTTGAGGGCCCAATGTATTTCCACATACACCACTTACTTTAGCACAATGCCTCTACACACATACACTTGAGATGTATTTCACACCTACCAGCACAGGCCACGTCATTTAGATTGACTGTGGAAACTAATTGGAAATTCTCAATTTCGAATAAAATTCAAAATAAATTTCTATTCCTGAGATACTTGGAACTTTATCCAAATAGTCTAAATGAGTTTGTGCGTACTAAAACAGGAAGCTCAACATGTCTGAAAAAAAAAAAAGCCTTGTGGTCTGCATGCTGCATTTGAGCAAACAAATAAATACAGTCTTTCACTCGCTATTGACCCTTTTCGCGGAGCAGTTTGTTTTAGAGAAACGAGATGGCACTCACGGCGGCGCGCCATACCTCTCCTCAGCAATCGCGCACGAATACAAAATCATTACTGCTTCTACCTTACTTCCGTGCGATCAGCTGTCGGAAATGCTACGAGTTTTCGCTAACACACTGTGCTCCTATCAGGCTAGATTGAATCATGTGGAATGAAGACATGTGCAGTAGTTGGCTGCAAAAATAGTGACTGGCATGTTAAGGAATGGAATGAATCTGTGTGGCCAAGTTCGCGGACCGCTGCTGCAACTGTCCGAACCTGTCACCGGCACTTCGAGATGTACGGCTTTCCTCGAGGATACAGAAATTTGCTCATCCGCCAGCTTTGTATCACTAACCTTCAAAGAAAGGGCTTCATCCCCAGAACGTCGGCAAGAGTGAGTACCACTCGTTAAACAATGACAAAGGGAGTAGCGCTGCTTCCTGTCATAGTAAGTTTCGTGCACGTTATCTTTCGTGCACGTTTCAACTTTCCCTCATGGTACTTGTGAACTATCGGTCTCTCGGTCGTATTTAGCCTTAGATGGAGTTTACCACCCACTTAGGGCTGCACTCTCAAGCAACCCGACTCACGGGAGGCTCCATCCCAGGCGCGCAACGGCGGAGACGGGCCTGGCACCCACTCTGGGACAAGCCCCTGTCAGGGGGACTTGCACCGTCGCAAACACCCAAGAACGTCGCCTCCCATACACCACATTTCCCGACCGCCTGCAAGGGCATCTGTCCCAAATGGCAGGAAAACTTACGCCCACTCTATCGCCGACGTATCAAGAATAAGTGAATGTGCGCACACTTGAATATATTCGCACTGTATACGCACAATAAATGACAGACTACACCAATGGCGCACGAATGGTCGAAGCTGAATATTTCGTGACGGTCCACAAGAGTAAACGAGTTACTAGCTGTAATATATATTTGCTACAAGGTATTACAATGAACAAAACAGCTACGTTTCAAGCCTTGTGCGCAGCAAGAACAAATTTATCGGAACTGAGCACACCCGCGAGCGATTAGGCAGAAAATAATCAGATAGTGGCTGCACTAAGGAACTTTACTGAGTCAGAAACTGACAAGCCACTGCTTCAAAATGTTTGCCGAATAAAGAACAAAGAGCAAAACGCACTAATCCTGACTGAATTCATAATCGGAAAGCTTGGATAGCTTGGAATACATATTTAGCCCCGCTTTTAGAATAAGCACCATACACGCTGCTTGCGCCGTTTAGACATAGCTTAATCACCTCCGAAAGCGCTTTTGCATGTTCTCTGAAACTGTGATTAACGCTTCGTGTCGTCCACCTAGTCACCGTCTACGATATCTCCGAAAACAGAGGTTTTCTAAGCCGCGCCGGCGTCATACACTTTTATTGTAAACAAGGAGGCAACGGAGACAGTTGAGGCAAGCAATGGACGCGTCACCACGTGATCAAACATGGCAGCGCCCACGGGATCACCGCGAAAAGGGTCAATATATGTTGCAGGTATTGCAAGGTACTGCCAAGCTACAATGCATGGATCTCATGTCACAGGCCCCAATGTCTGCTCCACCACTGGGTGCACTGCCCAAATG
>NC_051154.1:301107830-301170151 GCF_013339745.2 Dermacentor silvarum
CCTTTCTCTGTCATCGTGTGGTTCACCTCCGCTTACCTGAAGTGACGACTTCTAACTTAGGAGATTTGACGTTGAGGAATTGATCCGTATTGTAATGTAGGTAGTATGGGCAGTAACACTGTGGAGAACTTCATATCTGAAAAAGAGGTGCATCAAAAAGACCTTTAAAAGCAAGATTAAAAGCAAGATTCGTGATAGAAAACATTTGCTCCTGTACCCACTAAAGCCATTGTAGGCACCCAATCAACAAGCACGTGAACTTTGTTCTGAAGCATAAAAAACTGCAATGCGCATTTCCGTTGGTGTCATGGCCGTGCCAGCTAGTTTTTTTCTGGTGGAAAAGGTGATTGCAGGGTGCCACTGTGTCAGTGTGAATGTATGTGAGCGGAGTGCACATGAAGATGGTAGTAGCATCAAACACCTGTCAAATACCGGGGAGTGGCTCTGAAATCTTTCCTCCCAGTAGTCATTGGCTGGTAGGATGTTGTAGGCTGGCCAAGAAATGCAGTAGGGCTTTTCAGTGGTCCTCGCACATTGTGTTTGGCATGGTAATTTTTTTATTATGCGATACCAGTGCTAGGTGGTGGCACACGAGACGAAGGTGGCGTGCAATGCCATTTTGTGTCGCCTTTGTCTTGTGTCTCATCCCTTGGCACTTGTATCGCATAATAAGTGGTCCTCATTGGCAATGTGGGTTGGCCATACCACAGTGCTTGGAAATGATTGCAGAGTCTTGCTATGGTCAATATTTGATTTTTCGAACTCTCTAGGGGCCACGAAAACTTCCGGAAACTCTGGCAGTCTGAAAAAATTAATGCATCACATTTACTGCCCCCAAGGGCTCAAATTGCCACAGGAACTTCCGAAATAGCTCTGAAGGCCTGCCAGTACACTAGGTGCATCGGCGCTCGTACTGTGACAGGAGACGGTGGCTGCACTTTTGTATAATTAAGGAATACATGCTGTGGTCCCATGGCAGTGGCCCTTCCAGTCTTGGTATGCTTGACAGCGATGCATTGCGTATGCTTCACCACGTAAAAGGCCGAGCTACATGGAGTGAAGAACTGGCGTCGAATTGATGAACTTTGCCCAACGCCTGGTGTCAAAAAATTTGACAGACAGAAAAAAATCGCTCAGCGAACTTTGCCACAGGAAGTGGCATATGTGCTTGCCAGGCGTCGTGAGGAGCGATCTTGCTCCGACTTCCACTGGTGCGCGCAAAAAGAGTATAAATCATTTGTAAATGTGTGTAGAAAACTTTTTTCTCATTGTTTGGCAATTTACAATGAAGAATAGTATGAAAACCCTTTTTATCAGTTTTTTGTTTGCTTTACAAGAACACATTCATCGTGTCTGGCAAGACTGACAGCTACGTGGCGAGCAGTGTCCACCTGTTTTTCGCTCCATTTAGTCCAAGCCAGCGAACAATTGACATCATGCCACAGCTTCTGTTTCTGTCGCATGAAGGTTGTCATGAAAGTTCATTCCATGTAGGCCGACCCCGCTGTATTTTGGCGAAGCTAAATTTTAGGAGCTGGCACAATGCGACACTTGATACTTGCCATGCTTTCCGTGCTTTGAAGCCATCAGCAAGAATGACAAAGGCGGAGTCGGCACCATTCTTGACAACAAATTCTCTCAATGAAAAACACAGTATCGAACAGCAAGAAGCTTCGTAGCTAATGTCGAAGCAACTAGGCCTAGCATTGCTACAGTGGCGGCTGTGGCTGCCAGCAAATCGGCATGCGGGAGTACTGATTTGAGGCTGCGAGATAATCAAAGTGGCAGTGGTAGTGGCTTCAAGTAATACTGCTTTGGACCTGCAGTCATGGCAAAATATCCAGAAAATCAATCGGTGCAAGGTTTCAGTGTGCGAAATTTCAGACGTTCTTATACATAAACTTTCCGAGGTACAACTGCAGTCGCCAAACGATAATTAGGACACCGGTAATCCGGACATGCTTGATTATTCGGACAGCCCAACAGTACCACCACTAACCCCATAAACGTAATGTATAAGGACGACCAAAATTTCAGACACCATACATTGCGTCGTGCGATAATTTGAACCCCGACTACATGACCGTGTGCCGATGGGCCACCGAGTCGAGCCAAAATAGCGATATTTTCGTTTGAATACGTCACCAGCATGGTCCTCGGCCATGTCGCCAGCACATTCATGAAACTAGCCAAGCCTTGTCGAACTAGTAGTCTTGATGAGAATTCGGTGCATGCATTAACTGTATACGTCACCAGCATGGTCGTCGGCCATGTTACCAGCACATCCCGAAACTAGCCAAGCCTAGTCGAACTAGTAGGCACCGATGAGAATTCGGTGCATGCATTGACTGTATACTTTGGTCTATCTGTAGCAACAGCATGACAATGGACTAAGGTACGGGCCACGATTTGTAGCGATGCCTTCAACTCGATTCCATGCCAGTCTTATCATCTACCTTTCATGTCCAGCTGATCCTGTTGATAACGTGTACTGAGCGGGGCTCTGGCTAATGAATAACTGCGAAAACCGTGAAAAGGAATACAGTCAAACCTCGATATAACGAAGTTGTACTTGCAGCGAAAAACTCGAGAATTTCGTTGTATTGAGGTTTGATTAATTCAATAGATCTAAGATGGGGAAATAAAAATAGTTCATTACATCGTGAATTTCGTTAAATCAAGGTTTGTTATACAGTAGAACCCCGCTGTTACGTCGTTTTCGGCCGGTCCCGGCACAGCTCCTATAGAACCCAATGCATTGGAAACCGCGCTGTGACGTCGCAACTGTGGGACCGTTCCCGCATCATACATTGCGAACTGCCACCCTGCGCTGGCCCAAGCGGCCATTTTGACTTTTCATGTCGCTTGGCTTGGTTGCTTGATGATGGCATTGGCCGCCCAAAGTGCCGGGGGCAACACTTATGACGTATTTTCGGTTTCTGCCAGCAAAAGTATGGCCCTTGAGATCCTGCTATCTAAAGATGGTGTCTATGATGCGTTGTAGCCCTAAAATTGGTTTTGGCTCATAGATGTTCTGTATAAAGTCCAAGGGCAATAACACCGTCGTCACGCGCTGTATGCTTTATGTGCGATTCAAAGCGTGCAAGGGGAGCCGACGACCGTTTCTAAATCTCGTGCGCGAGAGAAAGAAAAACAGGGAGGAAGCGCGCCTTCCGTTGCACTCTAGGCACCGGCGAGGGGGAGGGATAGCGGGCAGCGTTGTGCTAACTGCGTACTGCGCGGTGGCGCACGGTTGCGTGGGCCGTATCTTGAAAGCGATCTGCGTTAGGGGCAGAGTCTACGCAGTGTAGGTGCGTCGGCGGCTCGTAGGTTTGTGCGTGCTGTGTGTTCTCGGCGCTCAGTTTGCGTTGAAGCGATAGACAACAGCACGAAGGTCACTTCGCTCGCCTCTGCAGCGGTGCTTAAATTCCTCACGCCAGCGTTTTGACAGCGCGTGTCCTCGTTCATTGAGTGTGACGTGTTCATGTTTGCCTGTGGGCGCAGACACCATGCTTTTTAATATAGTTAATAAGCGAATGTTTACAAGTTTATGCGGACGGTATAACTACTATTCTTACTTTGTATAGCCGTCTACTATAATTTGCGATCGCAATCGATACTTCGGCTGTCGGGTGAAACTACAACTTTTTTTCACACGTAAGAATTAAAATAATATTGTGTGCAGTTCAACACTACCCCCATTGCTCAATTTTTCCCGTTTCCCGGCTCTTACGTTTTTTTTTTTTTTACGGTCCCATGAAAAACGTATCAGCAGGGTTCTACTGTATCGAGGTTTTACTCTAGCATAAAAGGCATTGCTAGAAATCGTGGCCACATGATGTCTTGGCCAAAGGCAAGCGTATGTGCGCGCAGCAACGCGTTGACAAACTTGGGCCGTGTTCTTGGACGATCACTTTCAAAGGTATACTTCCATTTTTGTGATATTTCGAGTAACTAGCACCAGAAGCATCGGTGGGTGGCAGCTTTTCCGCACTGTGATAAGATAGGGTGCTTAGCACTTGGCTAAAAATGCAGTTGCGCGTTGATGCCGATGCATCTTACGCTGTTCACATAAAATCTAAGGTGTCTCTGAAATTGACGAACGGAGAATATGGTGCACCTTTCTTGGCCACTTGTGGAATAAAATCACTTAGTTACGGGTGACTCCAGTATTTCAGACTCCCGATTAGTATTCTGAATTTTTGGCCATCCCCGTCTAGTCCGAATTATCGGTTGATGAGTGACAGTAGTCCCTTTTTTGCACTCTCCTTGACACTGGAAAAAAGAAAGAGGGAGAGTTTTCATAAGCGACTGCAGCTAAGTAGCAGCTGAGGTGTGCAGTAACCAGAGCCCCAGTGCATATTGCTATACTGCCTTGCAGGCTTGCCGTGGTGATAGGTTGGATGCAGGCACTCCAGCAGTCTTGGACACATCTGATGCACCGGGCCAAATCTACCGCATCCCAACACACGCTGACTTCCTGGCTGCCTACTCAACAGTGCCAGGTTAGTAAGGCTGGAAGCTTTGTGTAGCCGTGGTGTTAACAGATCAGTGGCACTCTGTGTTGGCATTGAGTCCTGGTTCCGTCTTGCACGAGCATCCAGCTGGACATGTTACAAAAGGCTACCCAGTGTGTTGGCCCAGTGGGAGTGGCCAAGGCATTCTGCTACTGAGCACCTTATTGTAAATTTTGTAACTCCCATTTGCAGTAGCCAGACTCAGGTGGATTCTACCCATATGCTCATATTACATTGGGCATCAAAAAAAAAAAAAATTAAGAAACATCAGGTGGTCAGAATTAACTGGCAGCTTTTAGCTACTGTCTCTCATAGCCCACCAAATGCAGCTTTACTGACACCGAACTACGGTTTTAGTCGGTAATCTATATTTTAAGGGGTTTTGAAACTGGATTTACAAGGGTTGCAATGCTTTGCAAGGATTTAAGTGGCTTATTGAAGCATTTTGTTTGTTGTTGAGCAGCATGGGCTTTTGATGTCTCACATGGCTAAAACCAAATGCTGAGTGCACATTGCATAAATAGGGGGAGTTTGGGGCTATTTTTGTTTTAGGACAGTGCTCCTCTGCATACAAGGGAGCTCTTGTCTGATGATGAAACCAAAGTAGGTTGTACAGCACAGAAATGGCCATAACAGTTCTTGTGGCTGCAGGCTGACAAGGACCTTAGGTTGTCTTTATGCAGCGGGTGTCAAGGCCAAATGATCAGGAAAACCAATATAGATAACCCTGGCCGTCCCATAACTTTGACCATTTGCATTGTGCTCCGCTGCTTGATCTATTGAGACAGCAAACAAGAGGAAACCTTGGATTGACTGGCTAGATGTGCCAAGTCGAGTAACTATGATTTGGCAGCTCATATAGTCGACTTCCATTAATTCGGCGTCGACAAGACCAACAAAATTGATTGAATTGATGGTGGGTCGAATTAAAGAAAGAGAAAAACTATCCAAATGCACCACTTGGTTGGCACATTTTTCAGTACAGTAGAACCTCGCTGATACGTTCCCGCTTAATATGATTTCCCGGCTCCTATGTTCGCAATCGCGAAAAATAAACATAACCCCATAAAAGAATGTGTTAATACATTCCGGTTAATACGTTCCTGGGAAATACGATTATTCGGCAGCAACGTTCAGCGTTGCGGCAAAGTGCGGTCATATGATACATTCTGCAGATAAAAATTATCATTCAGGTGTGCAGAAAGGCCGCTCTCATGTGCTTGTGAAGCACTAAGTGGCAGACAGCCGCCGCGCGGCTTCTTTGCATTGCTCAATCCCCCCCCCCCCCCTCCGCGACTTCTCTGCATTGCTCGTTTGCCCGAAGCACGGCAGCAGCGGCGAGCGAATTGACCTTTGCGCTACCTCGCCCCTCGCTTCAATGCGAACTACTAAGCGGCGAAAACAGGTGGTGGGGCGCTACGACTCGCCAAGATTGTAGCGGAGGTGGTGGCGGACGAGGCGCCTGAAGACGGCGGTGAGAACGCAGGTTTGCGCCCACCAGCTACCTTCGCCGAAGCCCTTGATGGCCTGGAAGCCTTACAAAGCTTCTTTCGCATGAAAGACAACGAAAATGCAGACAAGGGTCTGCAGTGTGCGCAAAAGGAGTTGTTCGTGTCCAAGGGTGTGGCGCACCAGCAGAAAATACAGTCGAATCTTGATAACTCGAATTCGAAGGGGCCCGAAAATTTGTTTGAATTAAAAGAAGGACTCATTTTTGACGTATTTGTGCACCATAGCGCAACGTACGAGCGGTGCGAGTTGTGAAATATCGCGGAAGCACATAGCGAGCAAGGCCCACGGAACTGCCCATGCCGGCCAACGCTCGCATCTCGATAGCGCCTACGAAGTGGTTCATTTGGAAAAGGAAAGGTTGGCGCTATCTTCTGCAGCCCTTGAGGGAGCACGGCTCAGCGCCAACCCCCAACCCGATAGCGCCTCTCCCTCTTCACAACCACAATATCTCTCTCTCGCATCCCGATAACGGCAGTCAACGAAATTTCAGGGAGCGGGCCGCGCCGGCACGGCGACGCGCGCGCGCGGAGACTGCGTCGAAGGTGGCGGAGGAGGGCGGCAGGGAAGCGCATTTGGCCTCGGCAACCCCGTCGCTTCAGTGGCTCCCCTCACCCTCCCTCTCAACTCCCTCGTAGCTCCCTCACCTTCGACTCTCCATGTCCGCCTGTCGGCCCGGCGCCAGCTTAACCCACTCCCATAAGTTTCATTTTCTGCCATTGAAGCGAGCGTTGGCCGGACTGGGCCTTCGCTTTGCTTCCCTCTGCGCCGCAGCCGCTGCGTTGGCTGTTGGCTGAGACGCGTACACGCATGCTCCGCTGCGACGCTGAAACGGCGACCTTACCATTTGAGAGAGGAAAATTTCGCCGCAGTATTTTTTTTTTTTCTTTCTTTTTTATTTCTCTGCGCGGCGCTGAGGGGTCTCTCCTAAGCTTTTGCTTTATGGCGGTGTCGGAGCATTGCCAGTCGGAGTTGTCTCCACGTGATTTGGCGTGCTGCTGAGAGCATTGTCGGTGCGCGGTTATGTTCGAATTAACCGTCGCAAATGCTTTCGCGTTCGAATTACCGAGCGTTCTCGCCCATTGGAATACACATAACTTTGACGGGACCACAGCTTCAGTTCGAATTAACGAGATTCGACTGTAACTATGTTTTGCAAGAAATAAATGTTTTCTGCCTTTGCACCTCAATATGGGCTTGTCAGCTTCAATTTTTACTGGATTCAGATAGTACGTTTTCCCGAATCGTACGTTTATTTTTCGCGTATTTTTTGAAAACGTACGAACGAGGTTCTACTGTATTTGCTTGATTCTATCATGTTCCGGAATTAACTACATACCCAGCTTTTATGGATTCAAAGTTGAAAACTAATATAAAAATGCCATTAGCAGTCCAAGACAAAGTAGAAATCTAACGTGTACCGGATTTCTTTAAAAAGAAAAAAACGTAGCGTTCCACCGATTCAGGCATCAGAAAGAGATAAAACCAGTAAAGTTTACTTTCACACAATAGAAATTTATTGCATAAACTTGGATAAACTTGGATACATCCGCTTACTAACTGAATTAGCAAGCGTGGTGTCAGCGCACACAAGCAAACATGAATAGATCACACTGAATGACCGCAGACAACGACTGTCAAAACGTTGGCAGCAATCGCAGCCACCACAGCGGGTAAGGTTCGTGCGGTGTATCGCTTCAAAGGAAACTGAGCGGCGGATGCACAGGCGTATACAAAGGTCAGAGCCGTGTGGAGATAAGAGACAGTGCGGGCGACGGCCACAGCCAGGCAAAGTACGAACGGAGTTGTTGGCAGAGTAAAAGCTGCGCCCCCCCCCCTCCCTCCCGCTCAGCCTTCCCGCTTTCTTGCTTTTGCGTGAGAGTTCTTGCTTTTGCGTAAGTTCCCCTTACGCCTGATTGCAAGATACGCCTTTGGTGCCGGAGCACAGCGTCGCCCTGCCTCCCTCCCTCCCATACCCCCACGGCCTTTCGCACAACGGTCGCGTTTGCTTTCGGCCGTGCGTTCGTTCTCCGTGATAGCGCGCGCGTCCCCCGCGCGCTTTCGCTCTTGGAATCTATACGGAACGTCACGGCGATGCCGACGGCAGAAATCCGGTTGAAGTGTCCATATAATTGCTATCGCAATAAAACTGCCCAATCTAGTGTCATTTGGAGATGCCCAAGTAACAGTAACCCCGCATCGTACTATGAATACCACCCGTGGCGTTGTCTCAGATGATCTGTTGCAGCTGAGTGAGGCTGAACTTCTGGAGGGTTTCAGTGAGCAGAATGTCATCAATATTAAACGGATTAAAATGAGGCGAGATGGCAAAGAACTCTAGACCAAGCATCTGATACTTTCAACTCAAGTGTTCTGCCCAAGTCCATTGAGGCCAGCGGCTCGGCCATAGTTCCCAGAGCTGCCGAGGCCGCCAAACTTGTGCAAAATGCAGTGGTCATGAATACTCCTCTGAGTCTTGTGAAAGCTCTCTACATTGTGTGAACTGTGATGGGGAGCATGCCGCATCCTCGCGGTCGCACCCATCCTGGAAAAAGGAAAAGGAAATAGTAACTAATAAAGTAAAGGAAAAATAACTTTCAAGGAGGCACGCAGGCAGGTATCGTACCTGCCAAAAACCAGCTTTGCTGAAGTGGCGCGTCTGGGGGCAGCGCCACAACGGCTCCCGGCGGCTGTCTGGCACACGCGTAGTGAGCCGGTGGCGATGCCATCTGCCCCCTCGGCGGGTGTAGCCAGTGCTGCTGCTCCGCCATCTAAGGAGGGCCCATCAACCTCCGGGCTGGTGGGCTCCAAGGTCTCGTCTTTTCAGGCGAGACTCTCAAAGGCAACACAGCGCTCTTGCGAGCGCGTGCCCAGCGGATCGCAAGAGGATATGGACACAACACCGAGTGTGAGGGCGCAGCCAGCGTCTAAGGAGCGGCGTGATTCCATCGACCGCTCCAAAAAAGAAAAATCTCATGTCCCCCAGCGCCTGGAAAGGGCCCGTGAGCTTACTTTGTATTCTTGAACACACAGCATAAAAATTTATCAAAATGAACGCACAAATCCGACAATGGAATGTGAGAGGACTTCTGCATAATCTTGATGATATCACAGAACTCCTCCTTAAATATAAGCCAAAAGTTCTGTGTGTTCAGGAAACACACTTCAAACATACACAAATTTCCTCAGACAATATGCTATTTTTCGCAAGGACCGCGAGGACACTGTCGTGTGTGGAGATGGGTTTGCACAAGGCTTACCCTGCGAGCGACGGTCAGAAAAGGGCACGACGCTCCTCCACTCCGCAACGCACAAAGGCGCTACGGCAGGGTTCGTCGACTCTCCGACACGGCGCAGAGAAGGCTCCGGAGTCAGATCGCCAACAAACACGGGTTTATTCACCCAAGGTACAGCTCAGTGCTACAGTCACGGCGCTTACGGGCCAATGCTCGCCGCAAGACCGATCGAGTACGCGCGCCCGCTGCGCTAGGGCTAACCGGGTAGCGGTCCGCCAAGCGCGATAACGAGGAGTCGCGAGAACAAAGGTCTCGTGTAACCACCTCGTTGCGAGCCTGTCAGCCTCTGCCGCGGCGAGGAAGCGCTCAGCGGACGAGAGCTCGGGTGGAGAGGGTGCCCGGGGGCCGCCGCGCGGGAGGCCAATCAGGGCGCGTCCCGGTGACGTGCCTCGCGGGGCAAGTCCAATCCCGGGGGGGAAAAGCACGGTTTGCGCGGGAAAGTAAGTCCGGCGCGCTCGCCATGTTGCCGTTACGGCGGCGGTTCCGGGGATCGAGCTAAGCGCCACGCGCGAGCTGGGGGACGAGGCGCGGGAAGGCACCTCGATCCCCACACGTGTCATCCGGTGGTGTGGCTATCATAGTCGACAGAGGTGTTGCCTGTCGGGAAATAAAACTTCGTACACCCCTAGAGGCAGTTGCTGTCCAAGGGGTGCTGTTTGACAAGCTAATCACTATCAGTTCTATATGCATCCCTCCAAGTTATCAACTTAATGAAACCGAATTTCAAAACTACATAGATCAGCTTCCGGCTCCATACATTGTTGTCGGAGATTTAAACGCACATAACACTTTGTGGGTGCTTTGTGGTTGCGGTGCAAGAGGTCGCCTAATCGAAAACTTTTTTTCCTCGGGGGCATGTTTACTTAATAAGAAAGAGCCAACGTACTACAGCGTGGCGCATAATATATACTCCTCCATAGATTTAAGTATCGTGTCGAGTTCAATAATTCTGTACCTGGAGTGGTCCGTTCTCAAGAACCCCTTTGGGAGCGACCACTTCCCAATTACAGTGTAGACCGCTTATAACATAAGTCACCGGAGTCGCGAATATCCGCACTATAAGCTGTACCGCACTATGACCAAAGCAACAATTTTCAACGCCCGCACATATGCAAAACATGTGCACCGAGCCGCCACACGTATGCGACAGTCGAGGAATGCGGCTAGAATGTTTGCATTCAATTTACAGTCGAATCTCTTTAATTCGAACCAAATCACGCGGCGGCGCCACCGACCGGCATTGCTCCGGCACCGCCATGGAGTAAAAGTTTAGGAGAGACCCCTCAATGTCGCGCGCGAACAAAAAAAAAAAAAAGCGGTGGAAATTTCACCCTCTTTCAAATAGCAAGGTCGCCGATTCTGCGTTGCGCCGGAACATGCGTGTAGTGCCGACGTCTCAGCCACGCTACCGTAGCCACGCGTAGAAAACGGCAGTGAACCCTTCTTTCTCCTTTATGCTTCCTCTACTTTCTAGTCACGTGTTGACCTTGCACGCTGCAGCTACGGCGCAGAGGGAAGCAGTGGCGCTCTCCCAGGCTGGCCAACGAAACTGCCCACGCCGGCAAACGCCCGCTTCCCGATAACGGCAGAAAACGAAACTTTGGAGAGCTGGCGCCGGGCCGTCTAGAGCGGCGGCGCCTGGACGGCGGTGACAGTCGGTGACAGTCGAAAGTGAGGGAGCTACGAGGGAGGGCAAGGGGAACCACCGAAGCGGCGGAGTTGCCAAGGCGAAATCCGCTTCCCTGCCGCCCTCCTCCCTCACATTCCACGGTCTCCGCGTGCGCCCCCTTCGCCGTGCCGTGCCGGTGCCGCCCGCTCCCTGAACTTTCGTTTGCTGCCGTTATTGTAAAGCGAGCGTTAGCAGTTTCGTGGCCCTCGCTCACTATGCGTGCCGTGATATTTGACGACTCGCACTCAAGATTCTGGTTTCAGCCTCACTGGCTGTTCGTTTGCACCACGTGTCCTTCTCTTCCACTTCGTCTCTCTTCCTCGAGCACTCCTTGGGGCGCCCGTTTGAGGGGAGCGTTCGCCGTCTCCGCTGATGCGTACTCCCAGGCAGCCGCACTCTAACCGGTATTCCGTTTCCCACAACTGCACTATAAGCGATACGTGTATACATGGAGTTCTATGGGAAAATTAACGGGAGTCTGAAGCGACCGCACTATATCCGGTCCTGCACTATAAGCAGTTACGTTATAAGTGGTCTATACTGTATATTAAACTTTACAAAACAAGATATATGCTCACCACACATTCCCCGATAGAAGGTTGACACGGCTAACTGGGAACGTTTCCGAAAACTTACATGTTTAAGCACGGATGATATTGCCTCCTTTAATATAGAAGACACTGTGGCGTATATAACAGACTTTATAATTGATGCTGCCACGAAATGCATCCGTCAAACTAACGGACTTGCGAATAAACGTCGCATCCCGTGGTGGAATGAAGAATGTAAACAAGCACTGAAAAATCTAAATAAAGCTTGGGGACGACTTCGCGACTCTCCAACTGCTGAAAACTTGATTAGTTTCAAACAAATAAAGTCACAAGGTGGAAGAACATGTCGACGTGCTAAAAGAGAGAGTTGGGAGAAGTACATCTCCAGTATAAATTCTTACACGGATAAGACGAAAGTGTGGAATCGAGTAAATAAATTAAAAGGCCGGTAGGTACACCCATTACCCTTAGTCAGTTCTCAAGATGAGAGCCTGGAAGACCAGGCAGGTTGTCTGGGCGAACACTTTGAACATGTCTCCAGTGTGTCCCATTACACACAAACATTTCTCAGGTTCAAAGAACACGCAGAGCGAAGGCCTCTTGATCGAAAATGGTCACAAAATAAAGATTACAACTGCCAGTTCAGCCTAGCTGAACTGGAAGCTTCTCTTAATTGCTGCAACAACTCGGCGCCAGGCGGCGATCGTGTCATGTATGAAATGATTAGGCACCTGCATACTGAAGCGCTGAAAACACTCCTGTCTCTTTTCAATGCCATGTGGGTGGCTGGGTATATCCCGTCCTCGTGGAAGGAGGCTATAGTCATCCCTGTGCTTAAACAAGGTAAAGACCCGTCCCTTGCAAGCAGCTACGGGTCAATAGCACTAATAAGCTGCTTGTGCTAACTATTCGAAAAAATAAACTACTAGACCCCTTCCAATGGGGTTTCAGGGAAGGTATGTCCACAACAGACCACCTTGTTCGCATTGAGTCTTATATTAGAGATGCTTTTATACATAAGCAATTCTGTCTCTCAGTGTTTCTCGACCTAGAGAAAGCTTACGATACCACATGGCGCTACGGCATTCTCCGAGACCTTTCGGTGATGGGTATCCGTGGCAACATGTTAAACACAAAAGAAAGCTACCTATCTAATCGCACATTCCGCGTAAGAGCGGGTAACGTTTTGTCTAGGTCATTCACCCAAGAGACCCGTGTGACGCAAGGGGGCGTGCTTAGTTGCACACTATTGTAAAATTGAATTCCCTGCACACAGTCATCCCACACTCAATGTTTTATTCTGTTTATGTCAGCGATGTGCAGATAGGCTTCAAGTCATGCAATATTGCAATCTGCGAACGACAAGTACAGCTGGGAATAAACAGATTGTTCAAAGGGGCAGATGAAAATGGTTTTAAAGTGAACTCCCAGAAGAGCACTTGCATACTCTTTACAAACAAGAGAGGCGTAACGCCAGTCCCAAGTATACAAATCAGAGGAGATGCGCTCTCTGTGAGCAGCGAGCATAAGTTTCTAGGAATCATTTTAGATTCCAAGCTGACATTTATTCCTCATATTAAGTATCTGAGGGCAAAATACCTCAAGACAATGAACCTTTTAAAGCTTCTGTCGTGTACGACTTGGGGTAGTGATCGAAAGTGTCTGGTTAACTTATACAAAAGTCTTGTCAGTTCACGCCTTGATTACGGAGCCATAATTTTTAAGTCCGCAATGCCAAGTGCATTGAAAATACTAGACCTCGTTCACCATCTGGGTATCCGCCTCGCGACCGGTGCTTTCCGAACAAGTCCGATCCAGAGCCTCTATGTAGAGTCAAATCAGTGGTCACTCCATATGCAGCGTTCATATAGCAATTTCACATATTTTCTGAGCTTACGCGCGAATACTGAACACCCTTCATATTCAATCTTAAACGATATGACCGCTGCCACACTCTTCCATAATCGACCGGCAGCGAGAAAGCTGTTCTCATTGCGTGTAAGAAACCTTAGTGAGGAAATGGGTGTTCCAATTATTGAACAGTCACCTATGGCTCCAATGGAACTGTTACCTCCGTGGCAGTGGCAGCTCATAGATTGTGACACATCATTTATAGAAGTCACGAAACACGTGCCTGAGGCACACATTAAAATGCATTTCCTAGAACTCTAATCTAAATACTCGTGTACTTGTGTTTTAAACAGACGCTTCCAAGTCTCATGCCGGGGTATCTTATGCAGCCATCGGTCCATCCTTTTCGGAATCCGGTGTACTGCACCCGGAGACAGGTATCTTTATGGCTGAGGCCTATGCACTGTTATCGACTGTGAAGTATGTTCAAAACTTCAAAAACTTCAAAAGACTGTCATATTTACAGACTCCCAAAGTGTCATGAAAGCATTGAAGTCACTCTGTAAACACAAAAACTCTGTACTTACTTAATGAGCTCTATTCCATTCTGTTAAAGCGAACATATGTAACCAACATGTGATTATATGCTGGGTGCCGGGCCATAGAGGCATTGAGGGTAATGTTCAAGCAGACTAAATGGCCACATCAGTTACATATCAGGCGTTACATCTCCCTGCAGCTGCTGTTCCTGCAGCAGATTTGAAGCCTTTCCTGCGAAAGAAACTGCGAAGCCACTGGCAACGCTTGTGGGATGCGGAAAGAAATAATAAGCTTCACTTGATAAAACCACAGTTAGGTTTCTGGCCCCCCGTAACGAAAACACGAACTGATGTCCTGTTCTATCGTCTAAGAATAGCACATACATATGGCACCCACAATCTTTTGCTTACTGGGGATGAACCACCAACCTGTGGTAGATGTGGTGAGAGGCTGACCGTCCTCCATGTCCTCGTGGAGTGTTGGGAAGCCGAAACAGAGAAAAATATTTTCCTCAAGCGTACCGATATTATGTCCCTCTTCATCCCATCATGTTTCTTGGTGAAGAACCGCTTTTTCATGCCAAAGCAGTCATCGATTTCTTGAACGATGTGGTCCTGCATGTTATTAGCCCAATAAGTTCGTAGCGCATCCTCTCTCCAGAGGATGCCGCTGTGATAGTAGTTTTTATAGCACATGCCTCCAGGCCCTTGTGGTTCAAGGGCTCTGTTTAGGCAGTAGTGCTTCTTGCCAATTATTGCATCTTAAAAATTGGCGCAATTATTGCATCTTAAAAATTGGCGCGTAACACCGCGTTGGCGGCTAGCCGCCAACGCGGTGTTACGCGCGGCGATTAACGCAAGAATAAAGGCTTTGAGGACACAATTAGGCACGAAGAGTTCCGGCGTTGCTGTCAGTCACGTATAGCGTACGATTGCCGCTGAGGACCATACCAATGAGGACTGCATCGCTTCGTTTTTGGACGCTAGCGCCGTTTTAGCTCTTTTGCGGCGCGCACTTGTGGTGCTCCGCGCGTCAGTTTTTTTTTATTCCTCCGAAGTATAACATCAGTGCGCACGTACGCTATCGGCACCTACCCTATCTACAAACGGGAGAAATGCGCACGGTGGTAAGTTAGAGCCTCCGAGATTCAAGTGCAAAAGCTTAGGCGCGCTGCCCATGGCTGCCCGTTTTCGGAGATTGGGTGGCTACAAGCTGCTTGCGGATTTATTGCGCAGTTCGCGCGTTGCCGTTACGCACTGTGATGTGCTTTTTGACACTCGGGCATAGGTAATTGAGGTTCTGTGGATCAAGCGCACCTCGTGTTCGCTGTTTTCATCACTTGGCGAGCGCCATGTGATGAAACAGCGCCAAATTTATCAGTGGCTCGCGGAACCCCGAGCAGGGGCCTGCGGAACCCCCGGGTTCCACGGAACCCACTTTGAGAACCCATGATATAACATATATTTTCAGAATCAGAATCGCACGGAAAAAATTATGGCTACTGAAAGAAAAATTGGCGATCTTGTTATGTTTTTCAGAAGTTAAATTGGCGGTTAAAGGGTTAAGGGACAGTGAATGTGTTGAACACACGTCATCTCCGGTTGAACACGTCTATATTCTGCCTGCCCTAGGAAGATTTTCAAGCAATAATGGTAGCATATAATGTCTGATTGGAGAATTTATTCGAACGCATGCCCCCCCCTCCCTCTTTTTTCCCTAGAAAATTGAGCGGAAAACTGCATTCGCGGTGTTCGTGTGCTTTTCCGCATAACACCGCTTTATTGTGGCAAAGCTAACTTTGACAACCGTGCGGTGAAGTTTACTTTAGAAAACTGGCTGCCACTGTGCTACACATATTTACACCCTTGCCAATTTTCTTGCTAAAAATTGTGCTTGCGGTAGATTTATATTTTGTTTAGGAGCTTTATACCCCTGCCACACGGGCACCGAAAATGCCATTAACTCCCTAATGCCTTAAGATTTAATGTCATTCGCGTGGTGCTACACGTGCAAATCAAATGGCATTCACCTTAATGCCATTCGTCGCCGAAGGCCTTCGCCATAACTCATTCCACTGAGAAATGCGTACTCTCGACGCCGTAGCGCCGCACGCTACGGCGTCGAGAGTACGCATTTCTCAGAATAATGAAAGTATTTGTAACGTTTAAACTCGTAAAAAAACATTTATACATAACTTTCACGTACAAACGGCACTTTTACGAGTACAAACCTTTGGATTTATTGTAAACAAACTTTGAGAGCGCAAGTGTTGCTGCAGCTAGCGAAGCTGCGCAAAAGGTTGGCAACCACTGAAGTATACAAAACTCACGTGGGGATGGAATGCATTTGTTTTTGTTCCACGGTCGTGCACGGTTGTCTCTCGTCACGCGCAGGTCTCTTCAGTGTTTTGACGTGCTTCTGCACGTGACAGAAAAAAAAAAAATGCAAAGTCCCAACCACCGCGCCACTTGGACCGACGAGGAGACGGAAGTTTTAATCAGACTTTGGGAAGAGAACCTCGGCGGTCTTCGCGGCCAGAAAAGGAACGGCAAAATTTACGAATCGATGACAGCCGCGTTGGCGAGATGCGGGATCGTGAAAACCAGGGCCCAGGTTCACTCTAAAATGGAGAATCTGCGGAGCAAGTACAGGTATGGGTCTCTTCTTTCACGCTTATGTAGCAGTGGGAGTTGTGTCGTGCACGTGGCACCAGTGTGTGTTCGTGTATGCGAGGAGGGTGTCTGCTGTAGATGTAGCCTGTTCTGGCGATGCTCGTTGAAATGTGGTACATTCAGGAAAACACAGTAAATACTTATTATTTCGGAAAACCGCACACGCCTACACAGCGGATGTGAAATACTACCAACAATGTTCTAAGGGCAGTCACGAATTCGGAGTTTGTGTCTGGTGGCCCTGAAGCAACGAAATGAAAACAGTGCTCGTGTTACATGGGCAATGGTAGTGCACTTGTGTTCCCGTCAGCGCACCGTTTCGGTAGTGCGCACGTAACAAAAGCAACCTTGTCGCAAAAATTTTCGCAAGCGTGTGCGTCTGCTGTTTCAATAAATAGTTCGAAAACGTCAGCGTCCATATAATGCCCGCAACAATTATGGCAGCTAATTTTTTCCAGTGTCAGTGTGCACATGCATGGGTCGATTAATTTGTTTTATGGCTTCTGTCATTTTTTATGAATGTCTTTTCCATTTTTTACATACTAGATGCCACACAAAGAATAGAACCACCGGGTCGGGAGGAGTCCCTTGGCGGTTTTATTGGAAACTGCACAAGTTCTTGGGCACATTGCCAGCAAACGATGCCAGTCTTGCAGTCGAGAGCAGCTGTGGAGAGCTCTCAGTCTCTGAGGTAGGCATGCACGGCTCTTACAACACTCTAGGATGAATTGTATCAAACTGTTCAAAGGATCACCTAAAGTATACATTCAGTATCTGTAACTGGATCTCTTCATGTCAGCAATGCCTTTGCAACCTTTTACAGATTGTCAGGAGCATGGAGACGGGCCAGTCGGGCGAGGAAATGGACCTATGGACTACGTACGAACTACCAGTGGAAGTTCCAAGCCCACAAACAGTAGAAATTGAAGAGGGAGCACTGGGCGATCTCGTTGGCCAGCCACCAGCAACCCAGGCATGCTCTGACCAGCCTTCCCCAAGCCGCTGTTCCCCTGCCAGATCAGCAGCAGGGCAAAAAAAAAGAAGCAGGGACAGCGTGCTCGGGGATGTTGTCCAGGAGCAGAAATCATTTCGGATGAATTGGCTTGATTTGAAAACGCAAGAATTGGAGCTGTATAAGAAGCAGCTGAAGCTCCAAGAGGAATCTGGAAAGAGAGACACTCAGCTCATTGAGGTTCTCAAAGATTTTTTTTCTAGATAGATTAATCTTCTACCTTCAAGGCCGGGATAATAAAATTCATGGCTACAAACCACGGAATTTTCTTTATTTCACTTGCGAGCTGCAACCTCTCGCAATGAAGCGGTACATTCAATAATCAAGTGCTGTAAATTGGTGAGTGAACGTGGCCCAGAATGAAAGACAATGCAAATATCATATGCAATGAAATAGACATGCTCAAAAATTATACAACAGTACAGGAGTTCACACTTTTTTATAAGTGTTAGTGGTTTCATAATTGCCTACGACAAGCTCTTGTGCATGTAAGTTCTGCATAGTGGTGGCTGAAATCTAATTACAGCCCAAAATAAATGGAAGTTTGCGCGACAGTCTTGACCCAGCATTCTGCATGAAACACGAAGTGCCCTATTTGCTTTTACAGCCAAGGAGGCCACAACTAGATGCTGTGTCCGTGCACAATGTTGCAAAAGCAACGGTACAATCTTGTGACAACAACTTCGTTAAAATAGAACGAGTCAGGAACAGACTATGAAATCTGTTTCTACATTGAATTAATTTTTTTAATAGCAATAAAGACGTGTTAAAAACTGGCTGCCTACGTAGATGCGAGGGAAGTGTCTGTCCTAGTATAGCACACATAAGGAGCTTTAGTAGGCCATTCTAGCCTAGATGCCCATGAGATGGGCTGGTTGCTGGCTTTTTGCAAAAAAGTGCTTTGCCAGTGCCGCCCTTATAGCTTGGCCACTACCAGCACATGATTCTGAGCTATGAGAAGGCTGTTCGTGGGTGGCATCCCACATGGCTACCTCTTGCTCCCATTGCTGCTCTACTCGTTCTTGGAATTCCTCACATACATTGTGCAAAACACAGCATGCCCTAATGACCAATCTGGCAGTGTCAAGACTGCATTCCATGCGCTTCATAACAAAGCGAAATCTGGCTTTCATCCGTCCAAAAGCATTTTCCACAATTCTTCTTGATTTTGACAAGTTGTAATTAAGTGCATATTCAGGTGTGTTTGGTAATGCATTTGCGTATGGCTTTTGAAGATTACATGTCAGTGAAAACGCCTGATCGCATAAAATAATAGGAGGTACATGAACACCTTCAATGGCAACTGTTGGACGTTGAAATAAATCACTTTCAATGAGCTTCCGAAGTGTCGACCTGCCATAAACAAATGCATCGTGGCATCGCCCAGGAGAGCCGACGTTTGTGTAGCGGAACCGGTAACGGTGGTCGACCATTGCCAGCAGGATCATACTGTACCTGCAGACAGAACGAAATAAGTGTTAAACCAACAGCGATCAAAAGCAAAAAAATTCCAATCATTTGCAAATATGTTCATACTTCAAAGAAACGAAATTCTACACTATTCAAGAAACTATGCAATAGTAAACAACCGCTGAGAGAACATAAAGTGCGTAATCATGTTACTGCTTTGAAAGTATGAAGGCATAGTCGAAAAAATCTCAACTCACCACCCCTTGTAGTTGTGGTAATCTGAAGCATGTTCTTTCGGAGGCGACACCGGGAAATGGCAACCGTCGAGCGCCCCAACGCCTTGCGGGAACCCAGTCATGGCATGAAACTCCCTCATGTGATCTTCAATGTCTGCAGGTGCAGGCATCTTGAGCCAGGCTTCCTCAAGGTTTTGCAGAACGGCTGCACAGAACTCCTTGTATATTTTGTTCACTGTTGAACGGCCAAGTGAAAATAACTCTGAAATCGTCCTGTCTTCCGCAGTAGAACACAAACGGTAGAGAGCGACGGCGACTCTTTTTTCCACGGAAATGGCCTCGGTCATTACAGTATCTACACGTTGCAGATCGCTGCGACAAGATTCCACGATATACCTGAACGTGGCTGGTGAAACACGAAAACACCTCTTGAAGTGCGCTTCTCCCAAATTAGGCAGGGTGTCTTCAAACCACCGCTGGTTGCGAGGAAAGCGCCATCGAGATCTGGCTGTTGCGCTCAACATGGTAGCGACGGCAACTAAGTTGAACGAGTTCGAAAACATCTGAAGCTCTACGTCGCAGATCTGACGTTTCACAGCTTCTCTTTGCTCTTGGAGTCTGCGATGTTCCGCACGATCTTTTGCGCGGAAACATATTAACGCAGCTAACAGGAGTTGTGCTCGACGAATTTCCTCAGGTCGGCGTTGCAACGGTCGCGATAGAGCAGGCGCCATATTGTTTATGGGCTCCGGATTTGACATACATTGGCCACCGCTGCTATGATCGATTCTAAAAGACAGTAAAAAAAACTCACGCTAACCGTACCATTATGCTTATTTGTACATTTCACTGTTTACTACGGTAGTTTTAAATGCATAAACTTCAAAATGCATATTTATTTTTTAATTAATACCCTAAAATTGCTCACTTCAGAAGACGCTGCCATCGACACCATCGTGTCAAATGTCATTTAACTACGACGTGTGGCAGCTCCGCCGAAAAAAATGTCATTCAGGAACTTAAGGCCTTAACTACTGAATGCCATTTTCGGCGCCCGTGTGGCACGGGTATTAATGTCATTTCTACATTGGTTTTCTACTTTGGACAAATTGAAAGCAGGTGTGCGTTTGATTCAGAGGCCTGTTAGGATCAGGCAACCACTGTCAAATGAACCAGTGGTGTGTTTTTGGCGTTTTTTTCTGCATCTTGTTTAACTCAACCTGCCGGATAATTCAACCACTTTTGTTGGTCCCGTCAGGGCCGAATTAACGGAAGTTACTTTATTGATTATAGAATGTGAGTGTTGTATAAGCTAAATGCTACTCACTTGATGATGACTGTTTGGCAGCTTCAAGGCATCTTCAGTGGTCCAGGCAGTGACTGACAATGCTCCCATGTTTTGGCCATCCTTTCCCTCCAGGATTCTACTCGTGGCGCAACACATCGCAAGGCTCGTGGTTTGTACAGGGCCTGTGCTCAGTGCTCCAGGAGCGAGCACGGTCTGCAGACCTGTTGTCCATGTTGACAGTGGTGTGCCGCCGCGTTGCACTTTACTACGAGTCGTGTGTGCCGGGTGACCCCGGCATGGACCGCAAGAAGCAGGTGCCATCCATCACCTCCACGCTCACCCGGCTAGTCTACTTTGGACGGCGTACTTAGGTTTGCCATTTCTTTTGTTTGTGTTTTGCCATGTGCCCTCACCTGTCTTCCCTTGTTTTGCCTCAAAGGACCAAAGCTGCATGTGAGAGAACGTCATTGGGTGTTTCTTTGATTTGGCCAGTTGCACTGGCTGAACTAGTCCCTTGCAAAAGGATTTTTATCAGGGCAAGTTAAAACCCATTTTTAAGAGTGTCAAAGCAGCAAAAAAAAAGGACATAGTAGAAATGGAACCTGAAATGTAGCCGCTATACTTACGTCGATGCATTTCTTTTACGTTCCGCTTTTGGCAATGTTATGTTCCTTAGTTCCTTGGTTTGTTTGTTTATTGACACGATGTGACAGTGTGGAATATATGACTTCCGTCAAAATGTTTGAGGACTTTCTGTAGTAATAAGTTGCTGTGTAGATTATTCACGATTGCCATTGCTGAACCGTTCAGGTACTCACAGGCATCCCAGGGACAAAAAGACCTTAGCTGCCTCATGGCAGCTAAGGTTAAATGGAACGATACATTGCAGTGTAAGGTGATAAAGGACAAACGGCAGGGAAGGTCATGGAATACTTTTAGCGAAGATTGAACATCCTGTTTTCTGGAACTTTAGCTAAATATGAAACTTTACTGCTGATTTAGCAAATTCACATTAACAAGATGTTTTAGTGCGCTGTTGTTAGTGTACCACCACCTTTATTGGTTCAAAGGTGTGGTGGCACTGGGATTGGGGTGTACTATATTATTTTAAAAAGACACACTGAGCATTGCCACCTGTCTGTCAAGTGCATTCACTAATAGCATACACAGCTATATTGTACTGTGTCCAGTGCTCAAACTCTTTTGAGTGTGAAAATGTGGGTTGTATGTAGTGGTATGCATCACTAATTTTATGTTGTACTGCTAGTTATAAAGTTGAGTACACAAAGAAAAAAAAAGTGCCGACAGTTGCACATACTATCAGCATCAAAAGTTTAGGTGGAGCAGGATATCTGGAAAAGAAGCCTGGGCAAATGGCCTGAAATTGAGTGTTCAGTCATCAGGTAGTGCTTCTAAAACAATGCTACACATTTAAAGGCTGTAACTCCCCCACCCTCTAAACTTCGGACACTGACTGTACTATCTGTCACAAAAGTTCCCAGGCCAGAGAGCTAAGGGCTGGCCAGGATGTAAATTGATACGACACCATTAGGCCCAATGGAGCTGATCTCTGTCTTTGTTTTTCTTTTAGTGTTGAGGACTAAGACACCTAGGTGTCACTTTAGTCAGCTCAGTTCCAGGGACTGCTGCACGGCCATACAGAGCTTACGGATTGACTGGCCACTAGCGCTTCGTCCTTGGAACTTTCGTAACAGTACAGTGAATTATATTGACATAAATGGACAGACCCACATTGGGCATATCATTGGCATGAAGTGACCTGGAGCATAGAATCGCAGCTTCGTAAATCAGGCATGAAAATGGAGCAGCACTTGAAGTGGTATGACCTATTTCAGAGGATTCACTGCCCCAATCATAGAACTGCCTTCATCAGGAGCAAAAAAAATGTTTAATTTTTGTTTAGCCAGTGTAAACTTGAAGAGCACTTGGATCATCTGAATAATTGTACCTTTGCCATTCTCATTAATTTAAATACCTTGGTTACCAGAGCTTTATTCAAGTGGAGTGCTCTGCATGGTAAAACATCCTTAATGTTCTTCTACCATGGTTTGCAAGCTTCTAGAGGTGATAGCCATTGCTCTGCTGATGTGCCTTTCAAGCAGCTTTTTCTAGCCATGCTCAATGTATGCAGAAGTTTGTGGGGGCGTGTTTCCTACCATGCCTTTTCTTGATGATGGAACTAGGTTTAAAGGGGCCCTGAATCACCCCTTGGGCTTTGTGAAATAACTTAGTCCGCGGGTAGCATACGCTGCTGTGAACATCTCAGCCAAGTTTTGCTGTCGTATGCGGTGCGTGGAGCTCGCAAGCGGAGCGCGAAGTCACCTTTCTCTCAAACGCCCTCGTTTCAACAAAGCCATGATCCTCACTCTCTTCTGTGTGCTTTATTGTGTAATAAAGCGCATTCCAATACGCAGCTGCTATTCGTCGCAGCAGTTGGTTAGACTGCGGCTCTCTGAGGACAACCGCGTTTGGCATACGTTTAGCGTGGTGTAGGCAAAAATCGGAAATTTGAACTGTGCGCCACGTTGGCGTTTTGAAGGCGGAGCGTTGTGGCCCCACCCCACTCTGCCGTAGCCTTCCCAGTGCAAGGCATTGAAGAAGGAAGGGGGAGCACAGCTGATGCTGTGTTTGATTGCCAATAACTCTGCTTCCGCTGAACGCATTGAAGTACTTTTTGCGGCAAAGTATTTCTGAAATAGCCTATTTTCACCTCAAATTTCTTTCTCCACTTCGATAAGAAGTGGTTCTGGGCCCCTTTAAGTATTGGGACGTTGTGTGGAGCCTGTGTTGATTTAGTTTGCTGAGAGAAATCTGCATGTCTAGAACTTATATAAACCTCTGCACTACTGAATTCTTTTTAGTGCAGGCATAGCTTTGGGGTGGGAAAACTTGTCAGTTAGCCAGTTTTCTGTTGAGATACTGTTTTTCTTTTTGACAAATGATGCTGACAAATGATGCCATGATACGTTGTGGTAATGGCGCCACTTGACCACAGTGCAGCACGTGTAAAGTACTGTTAGTACTTGTTGCTGCACCAAGTGTATATACATTTTGCTTGCGTAGAGAAAGTACTTTAAGGTGTAAGTGTTGTTTTGAAGTCCTTTTTGACCAAAGCCAAATTTAGCCAGGTATTTTAGTGTCAACCAACACTTTTGCTATGCATAGCCGGTGCATTGCCAACACAGAGGTGTGCAAGAGGGATCAGAGCTGTTAGCTTTCTTTTTGATCCCAAAAGGATGGGGGTTTTGTAAATGCCCCACATTGTGTTTATTTTCCTCCCAGCATTTTTTGTTGCTGTGTGTTTGAGCCAAAGCCATGTCTTAGAATGATTCACATCATCTACGAGAACCGTCTGTTGGAACATCAGCTTTTCAAAGGGATGTCACACATTGCATTTGTGTGATGGCATCATGGCCAGTGTTAGATTTTGATAATTTAGTGAATGGGAACAGGGTCCCCATGACGAGAGAGAGAAATGGAAAAAAAGGCAATACATAGATTGTCATTAATTTCACTTTTATTTGCTGAATTTTTTCACGTGGTAATGTACTGCCCTACCCTGTCCTGTCCTTTTCAGGGTCTGACATGATGTTTGGGATGCTATTCAAAGTCAGATTAACATGCAACTGCTCTCGAAAGTGAAAAAAAAAACAGCCTAGCACAAGTGCTCAAAACAGCAAGCAGATGAAATAGTATGCAGAGTTGTGTTTAAAATGGTGAGCTATCATGAAGTGAGCATGCAAGTGCCATGTGCACACTGTTGGCAATACCTATCTCAGCAGCTGCTGTGCTGGTTGGAACATTTTAAAAGGCCTTATTTTAAGGAGCCCCTCTCCAGGCATCATCGTAAATTTTGTTTGTACATTAGGGAGTTGAAAGGGCTGCTCAGGGAGCATTCTACTGTAATAATAAAGGTTTAGTAGTTGTAGTCAAGATAGAAGCATGTGAGCTACCCTCCCTATGCGGCACCTCTCTCTAGTTGCCTCAGTCAGTGCTTGTAGAAAACATTCCTCTCCTGCCTTCTGCCATGGTGGAGTTGCGGCTACTTTCATCAGATACGTAGCAGACAAAAAATTGGGACAAAAGAGAGACAGAAGTCAAGGTGCACCAACTCACCCATACCACCCAGCTTGTTTGCTTTTGTCACGAGCCCCATCTCTCTCTCTTTAAAAAAAAATGTTTTTTCTCCCTTGCTGTGTAACATCGTTCCAAAGACTGCTCAGCGTGCACTGCTTTTCATGGGAATTCCCGAGTTCTTCGTACTACTGCTGGCTTTTTGTGCACTGCAGGCAGCATGCATGTGGTTCAAAAGCACCGTGCTTGCGGCAAGAGTGGCTCCTTTGAGGAGAAGACCACGAAGGCTTTTGTTCAAATTTTTTAGCTGTTTTTAGGGTGGTGTATGTCAGTGAAACACTTTGCAGACGCAATTGTCTCTTCGTGGTCTGCGTGCTGCAGTTGCCCTTTTGCAATGCCCAGACCTGGTGAGGGGCCCTTTATAAATAGGTGAAGTGCGGCATAATGATCCTACATTTAGCAGGCACTGGGGTATGGTATAGCAGACATTCAAGTTGCGTGTTGGGTAAGCATTGTAGCACATCTCTGGCACATGTTGATGATTGATTGACTGAAATTCCAGCCTTTAAGTTCGATGCAAGGGAAGGAGGCACTGGCTATCTTGAAGAGATAGATAGTAGGGGTGTACGAATGTTCAGAATTTCAGTGTAGCCTGGTTATAATGAATACAGTGTAGCCTGGTTATAATGAAGTGGGCGGGAATCAGAAATTACTTCGCTATAACAGCTTTTTCGCTATATCTGGACTCTAAAAAAATTCAAGCGTCAAGTAGACCAAGTAGAAAATTTTCTTTACACCCTCTGAAAAAAGTGGTCGAGGGACCCCTGCACGCATTTCGCGAGCGCGCGTTTCAGAACAGCGGCCTCAACACTGTCCAACTGAGCGCAAACGCCCGGTTTGGAACTCAGGTACATACTGTTACGATGCAGAAGTCACAGATAAAGATGTATTTACAATATATACAACAGCGGCAACGATACATAAACAAGATGGCTGTTGAGACCGATTCCACCCTCTACACTTCAAATTGTCATGTTCTGACTGGCGCCACTCTCCGTTCTGTAACATAACCCACGCCTGTAAAGGTGCCATCTCAGCGCTAACTATAAGGAACGTGAACTTGCGGCAAAGTAAGGCTTCATCCGAGACACATGCACAACGTCAGTCGGCACAGGCGAGTCCAGCGGGGTGATCTTGCAGTTGACATCGCCAAGCTGGCGTAATATCGTGTAGGGCCGTGTAGCACAGCTTCAGCTTTTCAGACAAGCTGATGCGGCAACATGGGTGTCCATAGGAGGACAACTGAGCCAGGCGGAAAGCGAACGTCCAGATGTTGGCTGTCGTACTGGATCTACGCGGCTTGAGACTCAGTGAGCCGGGAGCTGGCAATCTGGCGCGCCATGCGAGCCCGGGCAAAGACGTCTTGTACATATTTAGTGGGAGTGTGTGTCGAGGAAGGAAGCAATGGGCGTCAAAGGGCAGAGTAGGGTGGCGGCCGAATAGAAGGTAAAATGTTCAAAAGCTAGCGGTCTCATGACGGGACGAATTATAGGTGAAGGTCACGAAGGGTAACGTGTTGACAGCTGCTCCAAAGGTCACTGGCTGAGGTGCACCAATGTCAACACCTTCGGGGTCCGAGGCACTGTCATCGGCGATCGTTTCCTTTTCAGAAATACTTGTGGCAAGTTCGTCGGCGGTCAGCTCCTCAGTTGCGAAGAGGTCTTCATTCGCTAGGACAAAGTCCATATAATCCAAGCTGCCTGGGACAAGGTTTGCATTGCCCACAGACTCTCAAAACTGCCCTAAGCTCATCACTGCTGCAGCACCGATATCAACTGCTGCTGTTTCGTTTCCAGCAGCGCTGCTGCCCCACGAGAAACCTGTTTCTGGAAGCAGTGAAGTATGGTCTGTGACTTTATGTTCCTCCAGGCTCCGCTCTTGCAAAAAATGTCGCCTTCACCAGCAGCACCTTCAAGTCAGCTGAGTTCTCAGCTGTTCGGATGTCGATGAGCAGACGCTCAATGACACGGCGGCGATAGCATACTTTAATGTTGGCAATCACTCCCTGGTCTACCGGCTGTAGCTTGGCGGTTGTGTTAGGAGGCAGGACAAGGACCTCGACGGTGCTTAGATGTGCGTTTACATGGTGTGCGCTGCAATTGTCGAGCAGCAGCAGCACTTTGCACTTCACGCTCATCTCCTTGTCGAAGTCAGTCAGCCACTTGCAGAAGATGTCTTCCGTCATCCATGCCTTGGTGTTGTGTGTATACGCTACTGCATTGACAGCACCTTGGCGAAGCCCCGCGGTTTCTTAGCCTTGCCGATGTCCAATAGGGGCCGCTTCTCTGAGTCGTCCATGTTTGCGCACACCAACACCGTGATACGATTCTTGCTGGTTTTTCCCCCACGCATTTATCCATCTTCGCCGCGAGAGTTTTTGCTGGCAGTAACTGTAAAAATAGCCCCGTTTCGTCAGCGTTATATATGTCCCTGTCGTCGTACGTCTCAAGAATGCGGCTGCTGTGCTTCTCCATCCAACTCTGGAGACCGTCCTCGTCAACGGACACAGCTTCACTGACAATGCTTTTATACGTGATGCCGTGCCGTTCTTTAAAATGCTGCAGCTATCCGTTGCCTGGATTTAAGTTGTCATGGCCAAGAACAACTCCCAAACTTCCAGCCTTCGCTAGCAGGATTGGCCCACTGAGTGGGACGTTCTTTGTGTGAGCATCTACAAGCCATTTGTAGAGTACCGCTTCAACGTCATCATAAGTGGCAGTGCGGATCTGCTTCCGCTCACCACTGCCAACGTCATCGTCCAAAACAGCATCGATTTTGCTTGCATTTTTTGTGATTGTTGCCAAAGTCGACTGCGCTATGTCATACTTCCACGCAGTGTCGGTCTTCTTGCTTTTCTGGCGAACTTCATCCAAAATGGCACGTTTCACTTTCAGAGAGAGCACCTTTCATTTCGCCGTGGACGTTCCGGGTCTCACTGGACTCGACATTGACGAAAAGTTTGTCGTTGCAGGAAGCACAGGGAAGGCTAAGCTTGTTACCGTGGGGAAAGTACTGCGCGCTGTGAGACGAACCAGAACCCATTAGTCCACTAGTAGCAGCGATCTGTTTTTTTACCCGTGAGCAGTGACGGCATGCTTCAGCTTTGTTAGTGCAGGCAGGCATGCCACTCGGTTTAGCTGGTGGCAACACACCGTGGAGAAAAAGCAATTTAGGATCGCACCTAGGTGCTTTGCTTTTTTACCACGATGAGGCACCACAAGCGGAACCGGGCTGGGGCGGCCCAAAGCGTGGGGCAGCTGTCAACTGTAGGAGAATTTTCTTATCAAACAAACTGGGGGACCACGCAGTGCGATGAGAAACGTGACGAAACCGGCAACCTTCCTAGAGGGCGTTAAACCAGCTTATGTACCCAGCGGTCGGCCTTGCAACTTGCTCTGAAGCAAGCTTTCGCAAGGAGCCAAGCTGCGAGAAAGGGCAAACGATGCTAGCGGAGGCTGCTGGGAGCCAAGAATTGGTGGTTTTTTGGCCTTGTTGATTCGCGCGAAAGCTCAAAAGGATGTTGATAGAAGGATTTTTTTTTCTTGAAAAAATGCTTCGCTATACCCATTGAGTTGCGTTTATTTACTTCGTTAAAACTGGACCGAAAAGGCATTGAAAATGCGGAAATTAGAACGGGAAATCAAGATCACTTTGTTATAACCTCTATTTTGCTATAAGTGCTGTAAGTTGGTTCATTATAAGTGGGCTACACTGTACTTCTGCCTCGAATCAAAGTGGGCGATTCAAAAATTTGGGTATTCAGCTTCTTTAGATATTTGATAATGCCTAAATATACAGGGTTACTACAATTATTGACACCTGCCTGCCATATAACAGGGCCCATGTGTATAGTCCCCCAGCCACTTCAACTCTCTATTATAAGTCAGCCAGCAGCCACAATGTTAAAAGCTTTCCTGAACGGATTTCTAAAAAATAGTTTGGAAATTCATTTGAAATGAGATTTCATTTTTCTCTTATTTCACCCGAACGATGTCTTTTCTGTATTAAGGAAACACACAACCGCTCGGTATTCAATTTGACATTCAGAGCCTGCTTTCTTCGAACATTTGTAATAATTTTGATTTGAGTATTCAAGCTTCTGTAAGAGTTATCAAAAGTAGAAGACTTAGTCTTTGTTCAAGGGTTTACAGAAATGTGGACAGCCTGTTGCCATCTCTGGTGCTGAATCTTAGGAGCTATGAGAACATCCTGTACTTAAGAAAGTGATGGTGTTAAGCTCTTACAATCTTCATACACAATAGTGCCTACTTCATCACTTTACTTCTATGAAGGCCTTAGCTCTAACAGGTGCCTTGTTATACACAAATGCTTATCTTTCAAGGTTAAAATGTTTCTGCCACTTGCCCTATGCAATTACAGACAACTCATCAAAGGTTTGGTGAGACAAAGATTGCATGCCTGGGAAGGACCGTGGTCTGTAATTGTACTGTCTGGAATTGGTTCTACAGCACTACACAGGCAAGCAAGCACTGAATGTCGCAAACACTATATACCGGTCCGGAATGAAGTAGGTCGTAAACACTTTTTGTGTTGCAACTTGGATTTCAGTATTCGGCGGACATGCAGTGGCAACAACTTTTCTTGTCAAAGCATGGATCGGGCGAGTCGGTCCTGTTGGGCAGTGCGGAAATGCAGAAGAATGTGTTTTCTTTTTCGCGTCAATTATCCGTCTTCATTATGGCATAACAGTACTTAGGATGTGGAGGGCTAGGAATGATCCTGTGTACTTGGTACAAGTTAGTGGAAGTTTTTTTTTAAACTGTGAAATTAAAATTATACTAGTGCACTCATTGCATTATCTGTCGTATTCCAGGGATAGTTTTGGGAAACCCTATCAGTTATTGTTATATTATTAGTGCCAGGCAGACCTTTTTTTTTACCCCCATCACCTTTTTTGTCAGTTTAGAGTAAAATGCAAAGTACTTGGAAGTTTTTTTTTAGCAGTGATACTTTTAAGGAGGATATTCTTGGTTGTTACATTCTGAAACATTCAGGAGCATGAAAAGCGCCATGAAATGTTTTTTTTTTACTATTCTGGCCAAGAAGCTGCGCTATTACACAATTTATTTTGGTTTTCTTAGGTTGCTTCTTTTATGTTCTTGCTATGTTCAGCATCATTGCAGCGTGAATCAACTTATTAAGCCAGAGTTTGTGAGCCTATGTACACAGGTAGCTTTAATTAGTAGCTGCCTTTGATATATTATTCACCGATTGTTGCACTTTGGTTTTTCTTGGTTGTATGTGTGCTTTTATGCTGTTTTACTATGTACCATGAGATTTGCAAGGATTCCTTGCTAGTTGCGATTTCTCTTTTATTATGTGCTTTCGATTTTACATTTTTCTCATTCCTTTGCTAGTGCACAGCCACCTTGTTTGCTTGAATGGCAATGTATAATTTATCTTTCTTTTTTAAGCTCTTGAAATTCACATGCTGCATTGTACTGGGCAAGTCACAATTATTAGAACACGACATTGCAGCTTCGGCTTGTATTTTTTCCTCATAAGATGGTCTCACGGGGCTGTGCACATGAAGGGCATGCATGGCACTTCTATGTCTCAATTATTATGTGCAGTATTATGGAAGCTGCAAGTGTGAAAAGCTGCAGTTTCTTGAACATTCAGTAAATGTGCCTTTTTATGGTGACTTTTTGCTCCATACTGAGCTATCTGGAATATGAAAAAACACCCTCTTGGAACCATTCAGAGTTGTGAAAACTCGGCATAGGCTTGAGAAAGGATTGTGTGCGGCAGTAAGATTGATACAGCGGTCAGATTTGTCTCCTCCCCCGTTTTGGTTTGGTCAGCATTCAATGTGCTGTAGCACTGCATAAAAGGAAGGAAAGACCATCCAGATTTTTTATGTTGTGGACCATGGAAGTGCACCATTGGTCAGTTTCTTGCTGTCGTGTCGACAAAGACGCGACAGCACACCCATTTGTTCCCGTGAGCGTAAAGGTCAGATTCCGACTGCACAGTGCTATATGCCTTCTACTGTGTTTGTGCCATGTATGATATTTCTCTATGTTTCTTTAAAGGGACACCATAGAGGAATGTTAAGCTGCATTGGTAAATTACCCTTTAGGTATATCACGGGCACCATGTGTGGTTTCCTTGTGAGGGCCATAAGAGACACCAACATGATAGATGGGTTTGAAGTTCCTGTGCTAGCTCCTCGTGACATCATGAGATTTGAATAGCTGGTTAGGATAGCTAGCTTGGGGCTAGTTAATAGTTTATTGGTGAACATGAATTGCATTGCATTCTAAAAGAGCCAAAGACTCAACATAGTGACCCTTTTCGCAGAGCAGTTTGTTCTCGAGAAACGAGATGGCGCTTCTGGCGGCATGCCATATGTTTCTTCAGCGAAAATGCGCGAAAACAGAACCTTTACCGCTTGTGCCCTGTTTCCGTGCGATCAGCTGTCGGAAATGCAACTGGGTTTTCGCTCACGCAGTGTGCTCCATTCATGCTGCAAAATTTGGAGTGGTGGATTGAAGAGGTCTGTAGTAGTTGGCTGCAAAAATAGTGACTGACATATTAAAGAATGGAATGAATGTGTGTGTCTAAGTTCACGGAGCGTTGCTACATGCGACAGCCTTTGTTGCCGGCCCCTCTTAATGTACGACTTTCCTCGTGGATAAAAAAAATTCACTTTTCAGACAAATTCACAAAAATTCATGTCAGCATTGTATCGCTAACCTCCAAAGACTTCAACCCCAGAACGTCGGAAGGAGTACCGCTCGCTAAACAATTTTAAAGGGAGTAGAGCTTCTTCTTGGCATAGTAAGTCTCGGGCATATTATCTACACACATCTACCCCAACTCACACGCAAACTTATGCACACTCTATCGCCAATGTACTAAGAATAGGTACTACTAAGAACTTTAGAGTCAGAAATGGGACATGCCGCTGTTTCTAAGTACTTGCCAAATAAATAACGAAAAGCAAACCACACTGATACTGATTCATTTTCTGAGCGTAAAGCTTAAACTACATTTTTAGTGTCGTTTTTAGAACAAGCACCGTATACGCTGCTTGGACAAAGCTCAGTGAGCTTCGAAAGCGCTCTTACATGTCATCTGAAGCTGTGACCAAATCTTTGTGCCAACCACCCAGTGAGCGTCTGCGATATCTCTCGAAACAGAGGTTTCCTGAGCCGCACCGGGCATCATGTACATCCATTGTAAACATGGAGGCAGCTGAGGCAAGCAATGGTGGACGCGTCACCACGTGATCAAACATGGCAGCGTTCATGGGAACACCGCGAAAAGGGTCAATAGAGTTTTGAGAACATTTTCTCAATAGAATAGCTCAAGCATGCTAAAGTATTTTAAAATCTCTGACGTCCTCTTAGCACACCGGTTCTTCCAAATTGGGCGTGAAACTCGGGAAGGGAAACTTTGCCCTTCATAGTCTGGCTTGGTTCTTGTGCCTGTGAATTTCACCATTGTTAAGTGGAGCTTCTACTGTATGCAACCTCAAATCGCAGAGCACTACACCTTACCCCTGTTATTTTTACTGTACTCTCACTGCGTTACATGTTTGAAAACACTTCTAAAGCCAGAACCAGAATTCTTGGGTGCTAGTGATGTAAGGCTAAACTGATACTTGCAGTGAAGTAATTTTTATGTGAATCTGTTGCTTATGGATTGTTTATGCATTTGCATGTGTGTGGTATACATGGTATTGGCGGCTGAGGTTCGATAGGCTTCACCGGCAACATCAGAAGTGTTGTACTGTGCATCACACATGCGGGCCGACACTGTTGGCACCTTGATGATTGTGTTTATGCAATCTGATGCTCTAGGATATGCAGTTAATCCAATTTTGGCCGCTGGTTCTGAATTCACTATGCATGTTAAAATATAAATGAGCCTTTGAAATATCACAGTTGCTTCCTTCTGGAGACATCCAAGCAATTGGGGTGAGCATGGAACAAAGTGGCAGACTTGGTGTTTGCTGCATTTCTCACATTCTTCACGGCAGCTTGAATAGAGATCCTCTCAACTATTGTGTTGCAGCATTGTGGGCTCAATGCTGCAAGAAGTACAATTCATCTGTGTTGCACAGTAGGCATGGGGCAAGGAATATGTGCACTGGTTAGTGCAAGTAAGGGTAATTAATGCAAGCTTTATCAAATCTGTGCTCTTACTTCGTCTGCTATTTTTTTTTCTCTCCCTCTGTACCTGTGATTTTGCATCAAGAGATTTTGTGTGACAGAAATAAAATAGCTCATAATAGCATTGTGGCCCATTCTGGTGTCTCTGTGCCTGGTCTGAAACCATCCAAGGAGCACACAATGCCTTAAAATTACAGCAATATATGACTGCTGTGATGACAGTAGTATAGCTGTAGCACCTAGTGAGCATTGTGGTGCCATTAGTTGTTGCCTGCCCATGGCAGCCTTTTTTATATTGAAAATAGGTTTTCATGCATGCACTGTTCTGCCTATCCGGAGTGTTTCCATAGTCAAGGTAATTCTCATTATTTTGAAGTTTGCTCAATCTATTGTTGCTCCCAGTGCCATTTAAATCCATTAGCCTTGTCATCAGTGGGCAGTAGCTACTATTTTACTATTTATGGCTATTGGTTTGTGTAGGTGAATTAATGAGATGAGCTAGCATGGGGAGATATACTAAAGAATGGGTGATTCGCCTCTATACACCAGGTGGTGGAACGGGGGGTGCCAGATTTGGCTACTTCGTGCCAAACTGGCTACTCTGTGGGCCTGTTGGCTATTAAAATTTGGCTACTCTGCTGCTTGGCTACTGTTGAAGTCAATAACGGATAGTTTCATACTAGTGCCATGAAATATTGTGGTAATCTGATTTTGGCATAAACAGTCATGTTTTGCAGTACTATTACAATTTGTATGCACTAAGCTGCAATTGGTATTTCTGGCTTCAATGATGTTAGAATGTCAATGATTTTATCAGTCGAAGGCATATCCACATTCAGTAACACGAACTGTGGATTCCTTTGTTGACCCCTTAGTTGTAGCTTGGCTAGTTTGTGGGTGCTTTAGGGGATTTCATAGTTATATTTTATTTCGGGATCTGGCAACCCTGGGTAGAGTAAGCAACTGCACAAGTCATCTGCAGTGATTTGGGCACACTGCTAAAAGAAAGCTGTGCTATGTTGCGATTCAACAGGGAAGATGTTGGATTGTATTAGTGTCGTATGTATGCCATTTTTTTTTACATGTGCACATATTTGTGTAATTCTGTGGGCATATTTCACCGTTTTGTTCTGTTGGGCATTTCGCAGTAATGCACGAAAAGGGGAAGCCTTTGCATGTCATGAGTTCATTTCTCATTTACAGGTGTCTAACATGTTATAGGTGCTTGCAAAAATGTACTTGGGCATCGGTGTTGTCAAACATTGGTATGCTGTGTATCAACATATTTGGATTGTGCCTTTGTGTGTGTGTGTGTGCTTTAAATTTTGTTCATGATATTGACTTTTTAAAGGAGGTTTTATTATTTTATATGTAACACCGGGACAAAGCTAATTTCAATTTTGGCTGTAGTACCTAAAGCCACAGGAGCTACTTCTGCTGGTTCTCTGCAAAGTAATTGAGCCAGCACTATCTATTGTATTGTGGGCAAGTGCTGTGCTCTTTGAGCTCGTCTGTTGCTAACAGAACCTGGGAACCAAAAATTGATAACACCGGCACAATACTATGATGTCACTAAATTTGAGTTGTGTGCTTGTGACAAGTATTAAGTGCAGAAAATAGTGGGAATGAAAAGGAAGGACACGAAACAAGCGCTTGCCTCATGTCTTTTTTTTTTTTTCTGCTCGTTTTCTATACTTAGTACCTGTTAATATGTCATACCTATAAGGCCCAACGTCAACCTTTCTACAGTTGACTGTCATTAATTTGACAGTTGGTTCAGGGTGTGTAGCATAAATGTGAACCTAATCTTTCAGGGAACTTTTTGGTTAAAGTTTCAGATGCAACTGCTGATGCATGACTACTTCACGAGTCTGTACGGTATTTTAAACTTGAGCAATTGGATCCAATCTTGCATATCCCACTTTGGTCAAATGAGCGAAAGTTGACTGTGACACGTGCTCATTCTTAGAAAGTGAAGCTAGGCAAACTTCACCGATAGAGGAGTGAAACGTGAGCAGAAAGTGCTTGTTCTTGTGCCTTGCCATGTCGTGTCTTTTTGTTTGGTTTGACTTTGTGTAGCGAGTGCTTGCCGTTGTCATACGCAAGATGAGTGCTCACATTTCTGCTTCAGCAAGTGGGCCCCATTTCCCTTTTGTGTAATGAAAATTGAGAATAAATTATGAACAATTTTCCAGTGTTCAGCATTTGCATCTATTTTCCACTGCCAGGCTGCTTCATTGAATAAGGAAGGGTCGGTGAAGGATGTTGTCCTTTTCTTCTCTTTAGGAAATGTTGCAGCAGAGAGTTGTTGTCCAGCCAACAACTGCACAGATGCACTTTTTTCCATCTCACTGAACCTCAAATTCTAATGCTGGAACAAGCAGACTGCTGTGACCATGCTTTCCCGACTGGCTTGATGAAGACAGCTTGTAGGTGCAACCTGTAAAACTTGTATGGAGTTTGTTCTCCCCTGCATCGCTTGGATGTAGTCAGATAATGATATGCGCCCCACATTCTTTAACGTCCTTTTATTTACAGCTCCCTAATTTTTGCAGATTTCACGGAACTTAAGCGAGGACGTGGCTTTTGCATCGCGAAAAATTGCCAAAAAAATTTTTTTGAAACCACATTTCCGTTTTAATAACTTTTTCTATCTGAACCCGCCGTGGTTGCTCAGCGGCTATGGTGTTGGGCTGCTGAGCATGAGGTCGCTGGATCGAATCCCAGCCACGGCGGCAGCATTTCGATGAGGGCGAAATGCGAAAACACCCGTGTACTTAGATTTAGGTGCACGTTAAAGAACCCCAGGTAGTCCAGATTTCCGGAGTCCCCCACTACGGCGTGCCTCATAATCAAATCGTGGTTTTGGCACGTAAAACCCTATAATTTAATTTTTTTACTTTTTCTATCTGATTTGGAAAAAGCTACACGTAACAATATATTCACTGAGAACCACGTAGAAGTGCTAAAGAAATGTTGTATCAGCCAAGGTGGTGAAAAATTTTGCGAAAATCACGAAAAAACTGCGTTTTTCAAGCCACAATATCTCCGGAACAGCGCAACCGAGCGCCGCCATCTAGGTCTCGTTGGAAAGCGCATTTTTTCCATCTTCAAATTTGCTGCTTCAGTTAATCCCTCCATGCAGAAACAAGCGCACAAAAAGCAAATGATTGAAGGTCCTTCCGGAGTCTCTGGACTGGCCGCGCCCACCACGTGACTCCAGCGCGTTTCGTCATTGGTCCGGCGCTCGCTCTGTTGGGGCGTCGTCCGCTCCACCGTTTGCTCTACGAGTGTTGAAACCAGCGCGACGCGGACATCGCCAGAAGCGCGGTGGATTCCACGGTTCCGGACGTCTCAGATCCGCGGCTGAGCATTCGAGCATCGGCGACGTGGACTTAGTGACCTAGCACTTAACGCAAGCTATCCTCGGACCCGCGATATTGCACATCGCACGCATACTCATTGGACCTGCGGCTAAGCATTTCACTCATGGGCCCCTCGGAATTTCCATCACCTGGGCTTCTGTAGCGTGCAACTAAATCCAAGTACACGCGCATTCTTGCATTTTGCCCCTACCTAAATGCGGCGCCGCTGCAGTCGAGATTGAAACCGCGACCTGGAGCTCAGCAGCGCAACGCCATTAGCGGCAAGAAGTTAGAGTGGCGGCCTCTCCCGAGTGACGTCACGGCCAGGAAGCCACTCGCTCGGATGCCGCACACGCTCGTTCGTGCATACTCGGTGTATTGGGCGCGCCAGCCGTACTTCCTGAATGACGTTTTTGACTGCTTTCTGCTGTCACGCCTAAAGTGCAGTCTCTTTTTCGAAACCGCGTGAATCGTGAAAATTTGATGCTTGGAGATCGAAGCTATATAGAGTTGATGGGCTACTGCTTTTGCAATGCAGAGGTGCACCGTGTCTGTTCATAAATATAGCGAAAAAACAATGTCTGCAAGTTCAGTATGGAAAATTTTAATTTTACAATGCTTCACCCCAAACTTAACATTCCTTTAATGCTTAGTTATCATAGACATTTTGTTTTACACGGAGCGGCAATATTGGTATTTGGTGTCAACTTTATATATAAATCAGCATGTTAGAATAGGATACTGCTTGCGAAGCTTTGATCAAGCTTCTTATTGCTATGTTTAGTTCTACTCAAATGTGGGTACTGCAGTAATGCGTAAAAACAAGGCACGTAGGTATTACGAAAAAAAATTGCTACTTTCAATCTTCTCCGAAACAGCCACTAAGAAAAAGCATTCTACGTGGCTGTTAACACGACTGCGCTTCATGTATGTACAACAATCACTTGAAAGAATAGGTTCGTGGTTAAGATCAAAAACCAAGCCATACATGCCATGTAATGTTTCATAGTGGCCTGAAGCGGTGTTTATCGACAATATGGTAGACACCTCCCACAATGGAAGCAACCGACAATCGTTATGACGAAGCGCGCATTCGTCGCGAAACCGTTCCGTTCGCTGCAAGTGCGATTTGAAACCATATAGGAGTCCTTTACGGTGCTAATTGGAATGCCTATAACGTACTCGAGGCACCAGAGTGCAGCTTCGGCTGCTTGGAAGAGGCAACCCCCTGCCTCATAAAGAAGACACTCAGGTGAATTTACTTGATTTCCGACCTCCTTCTGTGATAGCTGATATTTTTTATGTGTTCCATACCACTAAAAATGAAGCTTTGGCTTCCTGCTGGCTGCAGCTATATGGTCTAAAAGGCACATTTCGCCCAAAAAGTTGCGCCAAGCAGCTGTGTGAGTTTCGCCAAGCAGATCGGTCAGAAAGGTTCCCCAAGCAACAAGCAGAGCTAAATTGTTGAACTGAGTATAGGGTGTAGCACCGAAAAGAGAATAAATATTGGTCCATGCCTTTTGTGTGTGGCAAACAGCTTAAAGCCTCAATTAACTTTACTTACCGCCGCTTAAAATTAACTGGTTTAGAACAGCTCAATTTTGAGAAGCAGTTCAAAAAGTAAACGGTACTGGTAGAATGTTGATATGTTGTTTAGTCCACGTGCTACTGCCGAACATTTCTGTGAATAAATGCGAAACTTCGATATTTTTCCAGTGAACAGATCGTTGTGAGCAAACAGGACTTAGGGGGTTAAAATCAAGGTAAATATTGTAGAACTCGTATACCTGGTGTTTCAGCGAACGCTTTAAAAAATTCTTAAAGGTTGCCTGTGGCAGATAGCACAATTCTATTTCATGAGCTGGTCTACTCGAAGAGGCGGACATTACTTGCACAAGAAATTGCCATATTAATTTCAAACTTTGCGGAGAAATGCATTGGTGTTCCAGTTACTTGCTTAACAACACGTCGCTTTATGCATGGAAGCACAAAAGTAACTGGAATCCCAATGCATTTTTCCGCAAAGTTCTGGAAATGTTATCTCGAAACTGATGTCATCCTGAGATTTCGTTCCGAGTGGATCCGCCTTGCGAACTCCATGGCGACAATGTGTAAATTGCAATATGGGCCATCAGATAAATAGTTAAAAACTTAATTAGTGAATTTTTGTTGATTAGTCGATTATGCATTTCAATTTCTTGTGCAAGTAATCTCTGCCTCATAGAGTAGACCACCAGCTCATTAACCAGAATTGTGCTATCTGTCACAGGCAACCTTCAAAAAATTTTGAAAGTGTTCGCTGAAACACCCTGTATAGCCAGCATTTGTTACATGATTGTTGCACCGCAGCAAGTATGGTCACTTAACTAGATTGTTCTATGTTTTCGCGTTTATGCTTTTATTATCCACGTGAGCTACCACTGCAGAGTGTAGAACTGTGCATGAAAAACCTACACTGCTCTGGACTGACCTCAGTTGGCCGGCACTGTAACGTTGCCTTTGAGAAATATATTGTTGTCTAGAAAATAAGCTCTTTCAAGAAAATTTGACGAACAAAGACATCGTCAAAATATATTTGAGAGGACTGTCATAAGTGCACCAGCATAGGGAACGAGAGCAAACAAACTGAAACGTTGCAGAAGGCACCTGGATGCGACTTTACAACTGCTAGTATTTACAGCGGCGGCGTGGCACTGCGGATCCCGTGACTTCCGCTTGGATGGACCGCCAGTAGTTTGTGCGCAGGCACGAGTACAAGCGGGGGCGAGAGAGAAAATCTGGAGGCTTTTGCTCCTTAAACTCTGACTTTGCCTAGGTACTACGGCGGAGAACTTTCTTTGGTCCTATTGTACAACTGTGGCTGCTGTTAGAGGATCGATGCTATTCCTAAATAAATGCATCACTGTTTTGATGATCCAAATATAATGTCACTATCAGGGAGGGAGCAGTATACCTGACTGGAGCAGTATTTTTTTATATCGGGTGTTGCTACGCTGCGCTCCGCAACACCCCAACGACCGCCGCTTCGCATCGGCACCTGGCACCGCGGCGAAGCCGCGGCACTGGGCCATAAACGAGAGCAGAATCCGCTTGCGTAGGCAGAGCCACCTGCAGGGTGCTAAATGTGTTTCAACACATGGAAGTGCTTTCGTTCACGCGAATCTCCTGAACGGTGCAGTATGCACTGATAACCAATACATGAGCACGGAGTGCTTTGGAATTAAAGTTATCCGATTCGTCGTCAACCTCACAGGTTCAATGATCCCCTCGCGACTATCGCACGATTTTATATGTTACCGTTGGAACAAAAAACGCAACAAACTCGCCAGAAACATCGTAGGAGCACAAGAGCAAAATTTGTGCTCGGCGCCATCAACGCAATCGCGCATGCCGGCTAGCCTAGGGACAAACGCATACAAAACGAGCAAAGGAAGTTGTCCGCCGTAGTACCTAGGCAAAGTCATATGCAAGGAGCAAAAGCCCCCAGATTTTCTCTCTCGTACCCGCTTGTACTCGCGCCTGCGCACAAACTACTGGCGGTCCCTACAAAGCCCGTCTCGTTCAATAGCCTACATGCCACACCACCACTACTGCAGGGCTTTTCGCCGCTAGAACAAACGCTAGGATAATAAAGCGCGGGCGGCGTGGCCCAGACACCGCCAGACATTCAACGCGCCTTGTAAAAAGTCCCTAAACGATTCGGTCCCCAGGCACCTAGTAGCTGCGATCGGCAATGTCGCTTTGTCGCTGCGTCTCCACGATTGCCATGGCAACACGTGTTAAGCGGAAGTCACGGGACCCGCAGTGCCACGCCCCCGTTGTACCTACTAGCAATTGTAAAGTCGCCGCCCGGACGCAAACCGAACTGTAGCAGACGACAGACGCAAATCCTTGCCATGACGCCGTGCGAGCGGCGCTCGCAGCGCCGCTTTTGTTCGTTCTCGGGGCTAACAGCCACTGGGCTGTCGCCGGGAATGGCAAAAAGAACAAGGAGAACCGAAAGGCTCGATTTTGTGTTAGTTGCATTAACATGCAGCCCACATGCAATGAAGCCAAAGAAAGCATAAGGGAAGTTAACTGTTATCTGTTACATTGAAATGTAGAAAAATATAGTTCGCAAAAGTAAAATGAAAGTAGAGGCATGTTCAGTGGCGTACTAAGTATTTCTCGAGTGGCGCACCAAGTGGCATACCAAGTATTTCGCAAACCGCAAACGATCTGACCTTTTTCTGACTCTACATATATATATGTTGTGTGTGTGTGTGTGTGTGTGTGTGTGTGTGTGTGTGTGTGTGTGTGTGTGTTGCGAAAAATTCGGATTTGCATTTATTTTTTGCAGCTATATAAAATGTAAAGATGATACAGGGACAAAAGGCAATGAGCGCCTTACAGAGGTCCCGGATTCCGCCCAGCATCAGCAGTTCAGCGCACATTAAAAATGCCCCCATTTGCGACAAACAATTCTAACAACTAAACAAAGAATTGTACTTGGTGTTTAAGTCGACAGCATAAATTATCGCTATATTAGGTAATAGTATTGTCGCGGTTATATGCAACGAAGTACAATCAACATAAGTTACTTGCAATATTCACAAAAAAAAAAGACAGTAGATGTGTGCCACCTTGGAGAATTACAACCCGATTTCAGCGAAGCTGTTTCTTTCGTTTAATCATATCGCAGACAATAAAAAGTGGCCCGTATATTGGTTGCCCATAAGCAACCTACGCAGTGCACATTTTCGGAACAAGTCACGATAAAGTGGCCCTCATTTTTTTTATTTATATAGCAAGTATATGGACACTCAGAGCGGATTTCTGTCGTCGGGGTCGCCGTTGCTGTGAGGTTCCGTATGAGTCCAACGGCGAGGAGTCCAAGGCTTCCCCCCCCCCCCTCTTTATACGCCTATGGGCATGTTCCACATCCGCTTCCACGACAAGGAGAGGCGTTACGCTCAAGTTCACGCTCAAATGACTGTACCCACTGTACCTCTTATCGAGCAGAAAGTTGACGAGCCACATCTGCCGCCATATCCGAAAACATGTGACATGCTGTAATTGGGGGGAGGCTTCAGTCACCGTATTTCCGCGTGCTGCGTTTCACTAAAGCGGAGCTTTCGTTGCGAAGTTTTCCGCCCTTTGCTGCCCGTGTCTTGGCGAATGACTCGCAGATATATATATATATATATATTGTCCGAACCTTGGCCTCCTAGCACGTAGTACATCAGCCTGAGGCTCAAACTATATTCAGCCACAATCTTTCTTTTTTTTCATGGGTGGTATATGTTGCTGCTAGTGTAACATTGCATGCCAGTATGGCACAGTTAAAATACAATACATTATATTTCAATGGCTTTAGAAAGACTCAAAAAACACATTTTATAAATATAGCAACTCGTAAAACAGCCATATTTTTCCCTTAAACGGAGGCAATAGGGGTTCCGTCCGGATCAATTTCGATCACTTAAGAGCTCTTTATCGTGTACATAGGTTAGTCTAAATACATAAGCGTTCTTACAATCCACCCCAATCAAAACGCGGCCGGTGCGAATCAAACCCACTACCTCGTATACACTGAAAAACCATGGCGGGCAAAAATGAGTATGCAAACGCGTAACACGACAGTCTGCCGAGTGCCGACACAGGATTTGTACTGAAGTACGTATCTCTCTTGGATGACATGTGGCATTGTAAGCTTGACGAAAGATCGCGGTCATTATTATAGCTTCATAAATAAATAACAATGCCTACTCATAAATTTTGACACGTGGGATAAAGGGGGAAAAAAGGCTTTTATGTACCGATTGTGCGCATAACTGCAGAATCACCTTTGTGCTAGAAAGTTGTGTTATGCTTGTACCGTTAGTGCGGTAATAAACGTCGAATCTCAGAAAACCGTGTGGAAATATTAATACGTTGTGGTCCCGAGTTACGTATCTTACTTAAATGAATTCAGCTATGCAGTGTTTTGAGCATTTATAAGTGCAATGGACAAAGGAGGATGTGTATACAAGAAGTAAAGCAGAGCGGCGATAGACTTGTTTCGGGTATAATGGTGCAAGGTGATTTTGAGGAATGCTGGTCTTTGTATATCAGTGCAAGACTAGCTGTAAATGTGGCATTATAGGCACATGGGTGACGCAACATAAATGTTAAGTTTTTCGGCAGTATGCCAATGCTGCCCCGCTCAGAAAGCACAAGAAACTGCCAAAACAGAACTCGTGTGGCCGAGTGTATGTGACCCCCCCGATGCATCACCCTTCACTCTTCTTTCACTCAGAGATGAAAAATTTCTCGGCTTTTTTTTTTTTTTTTTTTTTTTTTTTTGCAAATATGTCACGTTAGAGGGCGGCATGTATTACCATGGAGTTTCCTGCTACAAGACCGTTTCGTTACCAGCAAATCGGCAGCAATCGCTCACAGCAATGCGCCGCTGCCGTGGAAGGGCGCATTTAAATGCGCGCTTCCGATTACACATTTGCACAAATGTAGCGACGATGCTGTCACCTCTGGGTTAATCTCGCGGCTAATAGCATCCGCACGTGGCCTTTGAGAACGCAACGGTGCACCTTTAAGGTGCTTCATTGTGATGCCGCAGGCCACGTTCGGCATTAACACATCACAAATTAGCACAACACTGCACGCTGATGGCGCACTGCAGTCAATCAATATCTATGAAACTGTTTTGGTCTTGGTACTAAGCATTTGGAACAGTGTGTCAAAATATGAGAGCCAATTATGGGACTGTATGCAAGCCATAGAAAAGATACAAGCGATGTCACATAAAACGGACGCAGCCATGAGCAGGATAATGTGTAAAAATATAATACAACGGCATACTTTTCCTGCATTTCAGCCTTACCTAAGCTATAGTGCTCACGATCAATAATCTATTATCGCTCTGTTCGTGTTTATTTTTCTGCCTGTTTTTCTCATTCTTGTGATTTCTCTGTTTACAGTTCCAGTACCTTTTTAACTCGTTCTTTGAATCTTTGTCTTTCACTCTATAACGATAATAAGTGGTTCTTTATTCGTCACCATCCACCTATCTTACACCGCGATCGCAGGGAGAGGCCTTCGTCCTGCAGTGGACATAAATATAGGCTGATGATACACCGTGCTGTTTAAATATTTTTGTCATTGCTCTGCCGTTCATATGAACTTTCGTGCATCTGGCGTCAGCCGGTGTCTCTGCGTCAGGTGTTTTATTAGATACCTTGAAGAGGCATGGTTTTGGCATTCCGAGAACGCAAATCGTCATAGCGGTAACAGCATGTTATCACCAATATATATATATATATATATTTTGTGCTGCGTGTCTCACGTGGAGAAAGCGTGCAAAACGCGAACTCGCAAAGCCTGTCAATCTGCATTGTTATACAACTCAGCTTGGGCGAGGTATGAGCCGCCGTAACGAAAAAAAAAAAAAAAGGAAATTCAACTTGTATTCAATTCTTGCAGGGCGACTGTTTCAAACATTTGGTTTTTGCAGTGTGACGATGTACATTTGGTTTTAGCAGTGCGACATCAACATAGGAAGTAAGAGAAGTGACAGGGAAAAGCGCTCGTTGATAAAAAAAAAAAAAAAAGACAAAATGTGGTAAAATATCCTGCCGCCGCCCCCGGGAGGGCTCGAACCTCCAACCTTTCGGTTAACAGCCGAACGCGCTAGCCGATTGCGCCACGGAGGCAGACGTTCGAGATGGGAAATAAACAATAGAAGAGCAAGACTCCATCTTGACATTTTGCGAGCGAGCAGCGCTTTATTTCTCCAGCTGCGCTTTCGTTCTTATGTTCAATTTCCCACGTGATCTTTTCGCTCTCTCTCTCTCTCCTCCCTAGATATGTATTTGGTGCAGAGACACACCTAAAGGTAACGTTGCCTAAAGGAACCTCCAGGATTAAGAGGGGGAGGGGGGATGTCATGAAAGCATGCAAAAAAGTCATCGCTGAAGTGCCGGCATGTCTTGGAAAGGGGGGGGGGGGGGGGGCGGCTTCCCCACCCTCTCGATCCGCAGAACGTACACCGCGGCGACACCTAGAGCAAACCGCTGCCTACATGACACGGCAAGTAACGATTCTTTTTCCACCGAGATTTGTTAATGGTTCGAACAATTTTATTCTTCCATGTTCGCTCGTCACCTCGCTGCCGTTATCACCTAAAGTCCCTATATAGTAAAAGTACCGCCATCTACTCTTTCCTCCGCCGTCTCCTCTCCTAAAGCGATTGCTTTCTTTATTTTTTGCTTGCGAAAGCAAGTCGACGGTGGCGGCCCTAGTAAGTCAACGTTGAAACTTTCAGGCCGGGCGCGTGCCGCCGCCGCCGCCGAAGACAGGGGCTGTGCAGAGTGACTTCCAACATAGCTCTGAGGCGGGGAGAAAAATATGAATAAGTCAAAGCGCGCGCTATCATCGTTCAATCGGAGATACAGGAGAGAGCGAAGCGGCGTTGATCAAAGTGGTACTTTTCTTATATACAGGGTGTTTCATTTTAGCTGCACCAAATTTTTAAAAATCGCCTGTGGCAGATAGCACAATTATAATCCTTGATCTAAACTACTCGATGAGGCGGCCATTACTTCCACGAGAAATCAAAATGCCTAATTGAGTAATTAGCATAATTACGCTAGTTAACTTTTTAATTAATGATTTTACGGCACATCTTTCAATCTACGAATTATAGTCGCTGAGTTCGCAAGGCGTATGCACTTGGAACGAATTCTCAGGACTGAACCAGTTTCGAGATATTAATTTTTAACGTGTCCGACAAAATGTATGGGCGTTCCAGTTAACTTTTTGAGGAGGACGCTGTTTTATGCATTGAAGCACAAAGTTAACAGGAACGCCCATGCATTTCGTCGGACACTTTGAAAATTATTACCTCGAAACTGGTTCAGTCCTGAGAATTCGTTCCAAGTGGATACGCCTTGCGAACTCAGCGGCTATAATTCGTAGATTGAAAGATGTGCCATAAAATCATTAATTAAAAAGTTACTTAACGTAATTATGCTAATTACTCAATTAGGCATTTTGATTTCTCGTGAAAGTAATAGTCGCCTCATCGCGTTGTTTAGATCAAGGATTAAAATTGTGCTATCTGCCACAGGCTATTTTTAAAGATTTGGTGCAGCTAAAATGAAACACCCTGTATAGGGACTTTATTATCACCGACACCGCAGCGGCGTGGCATGACGAAATGTAACCGAGGGAAAAGAAAAGGCGTTACGAAATAACGTGCCCTTGGATAACGCGCCGTAGTATCGGCTTCCTTTCAGCGCCGAAGGAAACGTCGCGCGTGCACGCTAAAGCAGGCAGTTGGTTAGGATCAGATATGTAAACAGTACCGGTCACTGTTAAGTGGAACTGCTCATTCGAACGGAACGAAATATAACTATTCCTTAAGCTCTTACGGGAAACAATGTAGCTGACCTGAAGCGTTATAGAAACATTCGTTGATGAAAATATATCACGCAGGATTTAGTGCGAAATGTGATCGGCAATCAGCGCAGGAGTATACTAGTAAGGTGTTTTCTTTAAGAGCGGCCCACGGCTGTATAAGTTGCTTACAAAACGCACTTTAAGATACGTTACTGACAACCAGGGAAATAAATTAACTGAGCGGTGCAATGAACACTCTAGTTCCAAAAAATATTTTATTACAGTATATTTCTGTATTAGGAAACTACAGAAATAAACAACTCGTTACTTGAAAGTTACTTACAAGTCACATATTTCTAAATGACGATCAGAATGGCCAGCATTACCGAAACGACGTATTTGCCTTCAGAAATTGTTTTGTGAACTTGAAATGGCGTGTAGTATAGCTAGGGTTCTGCGATGTTACAGATTACTTCGATAAAATCCGGAACACACTCGCCAGTAAAAAGAAAAAAAAAATTGACACTTCAGATTTATTCGAAAAACTACGAATTACGGGCCCTCAGGTGTGGTAACGTAACCGTACCCTGTCTACATTAGCGGAAAGAAACACGAGACGCGTTTGTCATAACAAAGTCATCGCGCGACCTTCTCATCAACTCAGGTTTCTAAAGAAAAATTCAAACTGCTCTCAATAATTACGGAACTAGAAGCTGACTCTACTCTTTCGCATTACGTATACACCGTCGTAGTCAGAAAAGCTTTGACGCGGACGTCGACTGCGTGCTTGTCGTAATTTTAGACAAAGAGAACCGCTGTAATGTTAGCAGCTTCCGAGAGGTCTATGCGCTGCTCGGTTGCACAAAATTGGAGCCACACCGTGGTGTGGTATGGCATGGCTCCACGCTCCATTTTTGTAGCGCGCTCGGATAGTGAAGCCAAAATTGCAAGCAGCGTTCGACACCGTATGAACAATGTTCTGTCGTTCTACCACTAGAGCTCGACAATATAACGTGAATTGTGTTCGTAAGATATCTTTCAGTATTCCAGGCGTATGGATTGTGCTGTTGAATTAATCGTTGAACCATTATTCGTCGATAGATCGAGCTACAGGTTGCAACTAAAGTCCCTATACCTTCGGAAAAGTACCGCCATCCTTTGAACAATGCCGCTTCTCTCTCTCCTGAATCTCCGATTGGACGATGATAACGCGCGCTTTCACTTATTTATATTTAGAGCCATGTTGAAAGTCGCTCTGCGCAGCCGCCGTCGCCGGCGGCAGCGGCGGCGCGCGCCCGGCCTGAAAGCTTCAACGGGGACTTTCGAGGAGCGCCACCGTCGACTTGCTTTCGCAAGCAAAAAAGTAAAGAAACAAGCGCTTTGAGAGAGGAGGAGACCATAGGTCGGCGCACTCACTCACTCGCACTCGCGCTCATTTCAAAGGTGTGAGTGCGAGTGAGTGGAGGTGAGTGTGAGTGCAGGTGAGTGTGAGTGGAAGTGAGTGCGATGGGTGTCAGTGAGTGTGAGTGGAATAGAGTGCGAGTGAGTACCACTGAGTGTGAGTGCAGGTGAGTACCAGTGAGTATGAGTGGATATGAGTGCGAGTGAGTGCTGTGCACGGTGGAAGTGCTGTGAGTGTGAGTGGAGGTGAGTGTGAACGTGAGTGAGTGCGGGGCCTGGAAAAAATTATGGTGAGTGAGTGTGAGTATTCTCCCACACTGCCGACCTATGGCAAATAGAAATACGCCGCCGGGCTGCAAGGCTCTGGGGGGAGGCCGCGTACTACACCGCGCGCTCCCGCCCGGGCGGCTGTATCTTGAAAGCCATCTGCGGAGGGAGCAGAGTCCTTTCTCCCTGCGCTGTATTCTCGCGGCTTAATTCGCGTAGATGCGAGCGGCGGGACGAAGGTCATTCGCTCGCTGCTGCTGGCGCGCTTACTCACTACAGCGCTTTGACAGCAAGTTTCCACGGTGCATTCATGTTAGCTTGTGTGCGCGCAACACCATGTTTGTTAATTTAGTTAGTATGCCTATGTTTCCAATTTTATACGGCAAATAAAACTGATATCCTTATTTCGTATAGCTGTCCACTCATAGGCGGAAAGTTTTCATTTTTCCGGGGGGGGGGGGGCTGGGGCCCGACCAGCTTCCCGAAACCTGCCCATATATATATATATATATATATATATATATATATATATATATATATATATATATATATATATATAATACAATGTTGAATTTGTAAATTGCAACATTGGCCATAAGTTATGTTAAAAACCTAATTGGTGATTTTTTAATTAGTCGATTATGCATTACCATTTTTTGTGCAAGTAATGTCCACCTCTTCGAGTAGACCAGCTCATGAACTAGAATTGTGCTATCTGCCACAGGCAACCTTTAAAAATTGTTTGAAAGTATTTGCTGAAACACCCCCTATTAATGGCCTCTGCATGCAAGAGGCGACGTTTCCATCCCTAATGCGTAAATGTTGTATATAATTAGAAGAGCTTTTTTTTCTTTTATTTTGTCGCCAGTCATTAGCATTGCCTACTGGAAAGAGAATCAATATTGAGACACATATCACTCACGTGCTTTTCACATGCCGTTGACAGAAGACTCTGCCGAAGGGGTCACTGATGTCTGCGGGTTTTCTTCGGGGTCCAAAAAGCACGCAAAGTAATTTAAAGTGAGGTGAACATACATCAACATATTCATTCTCTAGGTATAGGCTATCCATTTAGTTGGCTACTTCCTTCTCTTTAAAAAATATAATAAACTTTGTCCTTTATATCTATTGAAATATATTGTTTCTGTGCTGATGTTCTCAGCGGAAATTTAAAAAAAAATGTTAAAGTGAGGAAACGCTGGTGAGGTAGCCGCCGCTGGGGTTTCTAATGCGCTTGTCCTCCTTTTGTCAGGATTTGCCGAAATAAAGCGAAAGTATAAATTAAAAGCCGTGCACGTCCGCGCCAACAATGGTGCCGGAAGCTTTTAGCCACAGCAAAAGCGAAAATGTAGAGGCAACGCAAGAGAATCCTCAAATTATGTGGGTAACAGAACTCCGGTAATGACATTTTAGGGGCGGGGGAGGGGGGTTGGCTACGGATCTCCGGGGGGGGGGGGGCTCAGCCCCCCCCCCCCGTAATCGGCGCCTATGTGTCCACTAGTTTGCTATCGCAATCGATGCTTCGCCTTTCAAAACTGCAACGTTTTAGTGTTAGTGAAATAAAAACATGCTCGACTGAAACAGCCTGACTATCCTGCTAACGTGCCGTCGCTCACAGTGGCCTAGTTTGTTTAATTCAACGCAATTACTGTTCGCCTTTCGCAGCGAATTAGAAAAGAAAAAGAAGCGGAGATGTATGCCTTTAATTGGTGATGTAAAATGAGCATTACCTTGCTACTTTACCTTCGTTGTACAGGGATGCTGACATTTTATAGCCAGTGGAAGATTCACCGAGAATGCCTTAATCATTAAGTTCCACAACAATTTTAGCAGAGCTGGTGGAATGCAAGCGAAACATGCGCAAAAAGCTACAAGGAATTGCCGAAACACACATTGTTTGGCCGAGTGCCAGTCCCCGGTCGAATGGCAGTTTGCGCTTCTTTCAAATAAAAAATGCGGCATTCGAGGACCATAATAAAATCATTTCAGTGCAATTAGCGTGTTTCATTACCCTTAAATCGAGCCAAATAGTCCCCAGCGAAGCGCACCGTGTAAGTACCTTGCAAATGCGTGCCGCCGACCGCTTATCCACACGCGGCGATGGTGTTGGAACTAGACCACTGCACGGGCTCGGGCCGGGCCTGATAGAGCAGTTTTTTCACGGGCTCGGGCCGGGCTCGGGCACGGCGTGTGCTTTTTGACCCGGGCCCGGGCCGGGCTCGGGCTTTCTGGTGGTGTGCATGTCACGTGCAGCGAGTTATTCTCGGGCGTCTCAACTCTGAAAAAGAAGTAATTTTCGGTTTCGAGCCGGGCTCGGGCCTAAGGTAAAGGGGTGGTGGGCCGGGCCGGGCGGGTAACGTAGATTATTTCCGGGCCGGGCCCGGGTCTCGCCATAAAAGTTTTGATCGGGCTCGGGCGGGCAGCCCAGCGTAAAAACGGGCCCGGGCCGGGCCCGGGCTGAAAAAATCGGCCCGTGCAGTGCTCTAGTTAGAGCTGAAGTCCCTATATAGTAAAAGTACCGCCATCTACTCTTTCCCCCGACGTCTCCTCTCCTAAAGCGCTTGTTTTTTTCTTTACTTTTTTGCTTGCGAAAGCAAGTCGACGGTGGCGCTCCTCGAAAGTCCCCGTTGAAGCTTTCAGGCCGGGCGCGCGCTGCCGCCGGCGACGGCGCTTGCGCAGAGCGACTTTCAACATGGCTCTAAATATAAATAAGTGAAAGCGCGCGTTATCATCGTCCAATCGGAGATTCAGGAGAGAGAGAAGCGGCATTGTTCAAAGGATGGTGGTACTTTTCCCAAGGTATAGGGACTTTAGTTGCAACCTGTAGCTCGATCTATCGACGAATAGTGGTTCAACGATTAATTCAACAGCACAATCCATACGCCTGGAATACTGAAAGATATCTTACAAACACAATTCACGTTATATTGTCGAGCTCTAGTGGTAGAACGACAGAACATTGTTCATACGGTGTCGAACGCTGCTTGCAATTTTGGCTTCACTATCCGAGCGCGCTACAAAAATGGAGCGTGGAGCCATGCCATACCACACCACGGTGTGGCTCCAATTTTGTGCAACCGAGCAGCGCATAGACCTCTCGGAAGCTGCTAACATTACAGCGGTTCTCTTTGTCTAAAATTATGACAAGCACGCAGTCGACGTCCGCGTCAAAGCTTTTCTGACTACGACGGTGTATACGTAATGCGAAAGAGTAGAGTCAGCTTCTAGTTCCGTAATTATTAAGAGCAGTTTGAATTTTTCTTTAGAAACCTGAGTTGATGAGAAGGTCGCGCGATGACTTTGTTATCATGACCAACGCGTCTCGTGTTTCCTTCCGCTAATGTAGACAGGGTACGGTTACGTTGCCACAACTGAGGGCCCGTAATTCGTAGTTTTTCGAATAAATCCGAAGTGTCAATTTTTTTCTTTTTACTGGCGAGTGTGTTCTGGATTTTATCGAAGTAATCTGTAACAACACAGAACCCTAGCTATACTACACGCCATTTCAAGTTCACAAAACAATTTCTGAGGGCAAATACGTCATTTCGGTAATGCTGGAGTGGCCATTCTGATCGTCATTTAGAAATATGTGACTTGTAAGTAACTTTCAAGTAACGAGTTGCTTATTTCTGTAGTTTCCTAATACAGAAATATACTGTAATACATATTTTTTGGAACTGGAGTGTTCATTGCACCGCTCAGTTAATTTATTTCCCTGGTTGTCAAACGTATCTTAAAGTGCGTTTTGTAAGCAACTTATACAGCCGTGGGCAGCTCTTAAAGAAAACACTTTACTAGTATACTCCTGCGCTGATTGCCGATCACAATTCGCACTAAATCCTGCGTGATATATTTTCATCAACGAATGTTTCTATAACGCTTCAGGTCAGCTACATTGTTTCCCGTAAGAGCTTAAGGAATACAGTTATATTTCGTTCCGTTCGAATGAGCAGTTCCACTTAACAGTGACCGGTACTGTTTACATATCTGACCCTAACCAACTGCCTGCTTTAGCGTGCACGCGCGACGTTTCCTTCGGCGCTGAAAGGAAGCCGATACTACGGCGCGTTATCCAAGGGCACGTTATTTCGTAACGCCTTTTCTTTTCCCTCGGTTACATTTCGTCGTGCCACGCCACTGCGGTGTCGGTGATAATAAAGTCCCTATATAAGAAAAGTACCACTTTGATCAACGCCGCTTCGCTCTCTCCTGTATCTCCGATTGGACGATGATAGCGCGCGCTTTGACTTATTCATATTTTTCTCCCCGCCTCAGAGCTATGTTGGAAGTCACTCTGCGCAGCCGCTGTCTCCGGCGGCGGTGGCGGCGCGCGCCCGGCCTGAAAGCTTCAACGTGGACTTTCTAGGGCCGCCACCGTCGACTTGCTTTCGCAAGCAAAAAATAAAGAAAAAAAGCAAGCGCTTTAGGAGAGGAGACGGCGGAGGAAAGAGCAGATGTCGGTACTTTTACTATATAGGGACTTAAGCTAGGTGATAACGGCAGCGAGATGACGAGCGAATATGGAAGAATAAAACTGTAGGAACCACTGACAAATCTCGTTGGAAAAAGAATCGTTAATTGCCGATGGTAGACAAAATCCGGGTACTAGGAATGATGATTGAACGCAAGGGCGGCAATGGCGAAGCACTTCGCAAGATAACGGCAAAGGCCACCAGCACGATGCAGCTCATCCGATGCATCACCAACAAACACACGGGCAGGTGCGAAGGCAACGTCATACGACTTATACAAGCCTTCGTTATTTCTCAAATAACGTACACGGCAGCGTTTCACAACTGGACGGTTGCAGAAAGAAACAAGCTGAACGCCCTCTTACGCAAGGCGTACAAATGTGCGTTGGGACTTGCGCACGGAGTGAGCACCACCAAGCTCCTAGAACTAGGCTTGCACAACACGCTCGAGGAACTCGTGGAGGCGCAACAAGTGTCCCAACTCGAGCGCCTATCCAAGACCCGCCCGGGCGGGCACGTGCTCGAAAAGCTCGGCATCACATACCACACGCAGCACGGCATCAAAGTGGAAATTCCAAGAACCATGCGCGAACAACTATACGTGCCTCCATTGCCTCGCAACATGCACCCCCAACACCACACGGGGAGACGTAAAGCCAGGGCACAACACATGAACCAAAGTTACTCCAACGACAAGGAGGCAGTCTTCACCGACGCAGCCCGTTATCGAGACAGGAAGAGTTTCGTGGCGGCAGTTACTAGCCACCGAGGTAACCACCTCACGAGCGTCACCGTGAATACGGCATATGCCGAAGCGGCAGAAGAAGCGGCCATAGCACTGGCACTCACACAAACCAAGGCTACATACGTGATCTGCGATTCGCAAACGGCAATTCGCAATTTTGCAAATGGGCGCATATCGCAAGAGGCGTATCACATACTCAAGCGACATCCCATACACCAGCGAGAGGCCGACGTCGATAACCGAAGGCACTTGCTATGGATCCCGGCACACACTGAACTGAGCACCCCCAACGAAGCAGCTCACCGCGTTGCTCGAGGCCTCACTCACCGAGTACCATCGGAGGAAGAGCCTCCGCGGGGTACTGCAAACGCCTGTGCGTGGGAGGATCGTTTGACCAGGTTCCACGACATCACGACAAACTACCAGTTACAGAGACGCGTATACCCATTCCCTCACGCTAGGTTAGACAGGGCGCAAGCAGTACACTACAAGCAATTACAAACTGATTCTTACATAAACCCCAGACTCATGCATGCCATGTATCCAGACATGTACACTACAAACAGATGCACATCCTGTGGCGAGGTTGCCACACTTGTTCAGATGTTATGGCAATGTCAGAACATAACAAACAATTCGGGCAGTGTCGACACCTCTGTCTCTTCCACCGCCAGCCTGCGCTCGCGTTGGAAGACCGCACTGCTCAGCTCGAACCTGACAATACAGCTCTGGGCCGTCCAGCGAGCCGAGGAAGCCGCTTCGAGACAAGGTCTCGGAACCGCGTCCGCGGCGGGTGCCCAGACCCACTAAAGATACGATGACTCTTTTGCACGCTTTGATATTAAGTTTGCGTTATTCTTCTTCTGTAAACTACACTTATTCGGAGATATAAAATGAACAGAATAATTCATATGCGCCGCTTTAAAATATGTCACTAATAAACTAGTAGGACTACTTGCGCAATCCTTTAAACATTCTAAGAAGATCAAGTAATCTGTGATATCATGGAACGCATCTTTACACTTAAAATGCTATAACAGATGCAGTTTACAGATCTGTGATAACTATTTTTAGTTCTAAGTTGAATTTGTACACATCATGCGGCAATTCCTGAAACCAATTTTCGTAAAGAACAACGCAGCTCTGAATCAAACGATTCTGTCCACTCCATTTGTGTAGATTTTAGTTTTTTCTATCGACGTTGTTCAAGTCTGCAGTTACTGAACACTTACAGATGTAGCTGCGAACTCATGTGTTGTTTTTTTCTTTGAATTCTTTTTATTGTTTGTTTTGTTTTTAGATTGTACCCACCCTTGTAACGCAATCTGGGTCTGAGGGTACTATCGCGCTCAGTATGAGCTACACCACGGGGTTGCGTGGCCAAGCACGCTGTAAGGTTATACAGTGGCGCCGATCGTGACATGTTTCCGAGTTATCAGGGGAGGGTTTGGCTGTTCCTGTGAGTGCGCATCGTCCCCATGCTTGCTTTCCCCTCGCCCACCTTTTAGCTGTGGTGATTTCAGCTTCGAAAATGATAACTGCCGCCGTGGCTTGATGCCCAAACTTGGTGTTCGACAAGTCGAGCTTCACAAAACAGGTGATATCTAGCTTGGCTTTTTGTGTTTGCTTCATTTTATTTAATGGAAAATTCCGCACTGATGCGCCGCGCACCTATTGTCTGAAAGTGGCTGCGTGTAGTGTGCACAATGAAACGCAAATACGTTCTTCACTTTGAAAATGTCCCTAGTGCCAAACACTCAGCTCCAGCTTATAGTTGAACTGTCCCTGAAGCAGTATACTCAACGCCAAATAGCAGAGATGATGGGGAGAGGTCGAATAAGACTGTCAATCACATCATCCAAGCTTACAGGGATGAAGGCCGCATCAGTGATGCTCCTCATAAATGGCACCCTCGTGCAACTAGTGCTGCTCAGGACATGGCTATCCTCGACGCCGGGCAGGCAAGCCCCTTCAGCACTGCCAAGGAGATCGGTGCTACCGCTGGTGTGTCTGCAAGCGTGTCGACAATAAAAGACGACTGGCGCCAGGAAAGCTCAAGAGTCATGTGTGGCCCAGAAGCCGCGCGTCTCCGAGGCAAACAAGACGGTGAGTCTCAACTTCGCGACTGAACACGCCTCCTGGACCACGGACGATTGGAAAACTGTATTTTTGCTGACGAGTCTACCTTTACAACACACTGGGCCGAAAAGCAACGTGTCTGGCGCCCTGTCAACACCCGCTACGACGCGCTTTACGTGCAGGAAGTCGTATCGAGCGGCCGCACTGCTGTAAATGTTTGGGGCGCTATGTCCTGAGATGGACTTGGTGTTTTGCACCGTATTGAAGGACCGATGATATCGGCAAGGTATTGCGACATCATTGATTATGTCATGATATATCTTACGCGTTGGACGGGCCTTTTGCTGATGGAGACTTCCTGTTCCAACAAGACCTGTCACCTGTCCGCACTGCAAAGGTTGTTGGGGAGCTCCTGAACATGCGAGGTGTGCGGGTCTCAAGTGGGTCGCCAAAGGGGCAGACCTTAACATCATTGAGGCCGTAGGGGTAGAATGAAGGTCAGGCTCTGCAGAAGAGGATTGCACACTTCATCCGCTGATGAGCTGTGGAGCGCTGTAGAAGAAGAATGGATGCGCCTCCAAAATGAACACAGTTTCATGGAGAACCTGTACGCGTCACTCCCGTCGAGGATGCAGAACGTGATTGCAGTTCAAGAGCCCATGACCCGCTACTCAGGCGTGATGACCGCTCCATCTATTTTCCGTTCTTGTTACTCGTGTTTTTGCCCTTTCACATTCTTTTGATGTTGTAAAATGTTATTATTTCTGTTATTACTACTATTGTGCCTTTCTTTCTTATGCATTCTAAATGCAGTCAGTATTGCTCATTCACATTGTTATTCATATAGTTATCTTGACTAGGGTTTCTTTACTATGTTATTGCTTTGTGTCCGAGTCAAGGTACATTACAATTCTCGTGTTATTTTTTCTGTTCGTATTTCTTTCAATGCGAGAAATGGGCTTTTCTTCCCGATTCCTATCACACAAAAATAAAGGAAACCCAAAAGCAGCACAGCTTTTGTTTTCGCTGAAATATCGGAAGGTTTTTTTTTTCATTCCAGCCGCATTTGCGATCTTTGATGATCACGCAATCTTTTGGGGAGGCAGGTAAATTTCTCAGTCAAGAGGACTGCACATGACCTCACGCTGATGTATCCAAGAGAAGCATTTGCAGCCTCTCCCTTTTCTAGGCAAACTGACCGGAGACTGGTATATGTCGATAACTAGTGTTATTAGTACACATTAACAGCGTAGTTCCGGTAAACAAGCAAAGTATGGCTACTGCGGCCATAGAAGGAATGATGCTAGCGAGCACCGGAATGGTATCAACGGCAACGCGTTGGGGATTGGCAGCACAGCTCTGCCAAAACTCTGTACTGAAAATATTGAAAGCCAGTGTCGTTACCGCGTCTGTCTCTTCGCTAGAACCATGACGCAATCTGAAAGTGTTTAAGTAAAACGCATTTTCGATGAAGGTTGTGCGTATTTAATAAGTCTCACACGCAATCTCTGCTAAGCGGTAAAGTTCATGTATCATCGTCGAATTTCTCTTCAGTGAAGACAGAATCAACCAGCAAAATAAATGGCAAAAAGTTCCTTCAAATAAAGGAGGGGGGGGGAAATCAAGCAAGTGGGGGTGATGGCACCTGCAGGAACAGCCAAACCCTCCCTGGTAACTCGAAAAACATGTCACGATCGGCGCCACTGTACAACCTTACAGCGCGCTTCGCCACGCGCTCCCGTGTTGTAGCTCATATTGAGCGCGATAGTACATTATTAAATAAATAAATAAATGCAACAGATATTGTTGTAACCAACTAATCTGTTGTCTAATCAGAATAATTGTAGGTTTTACAAATAGTTCTGAGTTGGCCCCCATGGAACACTTCCTCGTAATGACGATATCGTATTTTCTAGAAAGCCGCAAAAAAAAAGTTGGGCTTAACAGAAAAAAAATGGCTGCGGCTTAGCTCAGCTAACCTGGATATGAAAAGCGAAAGCTTGATTTAGCCTGGTTAAATCTTGTTTTCACTTGATTAGCCTTTGATTTAGCTGTAATTATTATACTTAGGTATACACTCATCGATACAAGCCAGGTATAAATTATAAGCCGAGCAGTCCAAGCGTTTTGCGAGCCGAACAGCTAGTGCTTCCGCGCTTGGCATTCCGGAGCCTTTCCAGTGAAGCATTTTGCCGTTCGGTGGAGGCCGCGGATCCCAAGGGATCGCCGCCGACCTCCTATAAGGGAGCGCAACTGGTCCTTGGAGTGGTCCCCACTTTTTGGGTGAAATAAAGAATTCACCACCACCGGGCTAAAGACGCGTGTCAGACGCCGCTTGCGGCGTGGTCATACGTCGAAAAGACGCCACGATGTAGGCAGACCAAGGAGAAAGAAACGCTGCCAGCTGCGACGGGTGCTCGGCAACGGCTCAGCTCGCGGTGCTGCCACCGGCCACAGCGAAACGCCGAGAATGTGGCCAGTGTAGCTTTCGCTACAATAAGTGGAAAGAGGTCTATTGGTCAGAAATACGATATTTGCAAGCCAACTCTTATACCTTCGGTGGATGCATAAAGATAGAGAAAGAGCGAGAGAGAAAACTTTATTTGATGGGGCACGGAGAGTGGTGGATCCCCGTGGTGGGTAGAGCCTTCAGTCGAGGGCCCCAACGGCGGTAGCAGCACTTTCGGCTCTGGCGATCAGCTTTCGCTCATCCTCCAGTGCAGAGCTGGTCTGCCCCATCGGCCACTGCTCGTGCGTTGCGCTTTGGGGGAGTCATTAGGGATTTTTCGTCATGCCCATGTGGTATAATAGAGGGTAGCGCGCTCACTGCAGAAAGGACAAAGGGACTCATAAAGGGTGTGGTACATCGTGTGGACGAGCCTGAGGCGAGAGGAAAGGTGTGGTCTGGAGTTTTCCCCAGGCCGTGGCTTCAGCTCTGGTTAGGAATGGGTGTGGTGCCCGGTTGGAGTGACCTAGGGCTATCTGTGTACACGATGGTTTCCGCTGACGGCTTCGTGTCGCGCGGTCCAGATTATCGTGTTGCGGGGTATTTTGTTAAGGTGTTTGAGAATACCGCACGCTACTGTATGTAGATGGCCATTCCCATAGACTCGTCGTGGTGACTGACAATGTGTAAGAATATATAACGAGGATTTGTCGGAAGTTTCACAGTATCTTAGATAAAATCTGATACATTTATTCGTCTGGTAGCTTTTATCTGCATGTGAAATACTTATGGCCTCAGTACTTGTATCTGCATCTTGATAGAATTTCGAAGCATACTTGAATCACCCTGCAACAGCAATTGCCTCGTTTCTTGCATTTGCTCAGAACCTCACCAGCGTATTCCAAGAGCTCCGCCTGAAGTGCTTCAGCCCAATGCTAAATCCCACCGCCGCTTTCAGTTGTTTCGCCCTTCGGTGAAAACTTCTCTTTCCCAGCGAAACCTGTATATGACTAGGCGAAACGTAAAACTGTTCGCCACATGTTCGATAAACGTCTCCATTGGCTGCGCCGTCAGTTACGCCGTTCTCTATGTCGCACCCAAGCGCGCGCGCCATTGGTAGCGTCGTTAGTGGCATCGTTAGTAAACTCGTTCCCGCCATTGCCACGTTGACGCTGCTCTGCCCGCAACACCGCCTCATCGGCTCGCAGTTGTCGCATGCATTGGATATCTCGAGTTAGCTTGGCGTCGTGGTTAGCAGCATCCACCCGCCATTGGCGCTTGCGTTCCAGTTCGCGGTTTCAATGTGGACGTTTCGTCGCAGCCGAAGCCAAAGTGCCGCTCGAGAAACTCCGCCGAAAGGGGGCGTTGGCCCCGACGAAGGCGTTCCCGCCATTGCTACGTTGACGCCGCCTCCTCGGCTCGCCGTTGTCGCATGCGTTCGACATCTCGAGTTAGCTCGGGTCGTGGTTAGCAGCGTCCGCCCGCATTGGCACTTGTGTTCCACTAGAAACACAAACATGTAACCAATAATTGAAAACGCTTCAATAAAGCGTCGAAATTACGCCACCGCTAAACACCGGGGCCGCACGTTTCAGCTTCGCTAGTTAACCATCTGTACGGAGTTGTTGGGCGGTGCTTTTTTTTTTTTTGGGGGGGGGGGGGGGGTTGAGGGACGCCAATCCCTGAGGCGACTTCGCATAGGCGGTACCGCCCCCACTGTTGACTCAAGCTATCGACGGTGTTGGTGTATGGAGCTTTCTTCACAGATTCGAGAGATGTGCACTGCGTTTGACTGCAAAAGTGACGCAGACAGGTATGTCCGTCGTCATTTTCTGCTCAGTCGGCTTAACAATGGAGCCAGGACTGTGTTCTGATTTCTACATCTGGCATGAGCGTTGGGTGCATAAACACTAACTCCTGAGTAACTCCTGAGTAACAATCGCTAACCGTTTTCTATCTCAGCCACCATTCACGTACTGCGGCAGCTACGTTAGATGCGGTGCTACTATCATGTCAGCGTTCTGTAATGGCCTATGCGTTGTTTCTGCCGCGCAGGAGTTTTTCCTTGCGTGGTGTGTCGGACCAGTATCTCGCCCCTGTGTATTTTCAGAATACCATTTGGTGTGTTTTAGTGAAGCGTTAAATTTCGCTATCAATGTTTCCCACTTCGAGGGAAGCTATGCAATTTTTTGTCTCCTCCTCGTGAAACATTCTTAGCGCTGCGAATTTGCACAGATCCGATTCCTCAACTCCCGCCACTTAGTTACGAATGAGAAATGAAGGTGGCTCGTATGACAGAGTCATAAAAATACTGCCACGGGGCACGGTGGCAACAATGAAGTGCCCGAAATTGCAGATTCAATAAGGTAAAGTATATTTCCTTGGTTTTTGCTTGAGCCTTCGATGACAAAAAGAAAGGACCAGTCGCCGCTACTTTTACTATTGCTGTTTTCATATTTTCATAAATACCATACGGTGGAAAATAAGCTCGAGTATTACATGTGAAAAAAGTATGCCAGAACACCTACGCACTTCTTATGAGTTGTGAATGCGAAAACATTATTGTATAATTCACCACCGTTCAGCAGTCTTCCGAATTTAGCGCTGCGAGCAGTGTGCCTTAGAGGTATGAGTTGCCCGAACCAGCAAGCAGCAGCAGCCTGCAGTGCAGGCTCGGGCACGCGTGCCGGCTTCCGAGAGCGAATATTACGCGGTGTGCAGGCGATGCTTTCTCCCCCACACTGCACCTGGCACGCTATACCCAAGTATTCCTTCTCACCCACTCGACTCCGTTAAGGCACACTCGTGACGTGGCGTCGCAGCCAATGGGAATTTGTACAATGGGAAAAGTGCCTCGAGCGGGCCGTGGCACGTCAATCTTGCGTGTATTAGCAGTCTTCTGTCACATTCGGAAAAACACTCTTATGTAGCACATATTGAGCAACGAACATAAGCCGTATCGGGCGTTTTTGCTGTTGCTCTACAATTTTCTCATTGACACTTTGTCTAATCATAATATTTGTGACGTTGATTAATAAATAAGACTAATTATCTTATTAGACAGAATCCAAAAAATAATCTCAGCATCTCCGAGCGACGGCAAAACACATTACTTTGGATCGCACCTGCTACGTGGCATTTGCACATTTTTACGTTTGGCGCAAGTTACGTGAAACACCCTTATAGGAATCATCCTTCTGAATGGCACGCGCCAGACGACAGACCGAACTACCTTCATTGCTCTCGAGTTAGCCACATTTCCCGCTACTGGCGCAGCCGATAGTATTGCCGAACAAGGTTTCGATATGACCGTTTTCGGGACCACGGACGTCACAGTGTCGCTTCACTCCTCGCTAGCACTCACTGCACTCTGAAGTTGCCTGTCAGAGAGACTGGTCCAGCCACTGGCCATCACCTCGAAGTTGTCACTCCCGTTCACTACTGTCCAGTAAATGATGGCGGGGAAGGGGGCGGGGGGGGGAGGGTACATAGTATATCAAGTACATAGTTTATTAGTATCTGCTGTAATATTTCACAGCTTAGGCAAATAGTAATAGTAGTTGTATTTCAAGGCTTTGAGAGACTGTTCACTCCGCTGTCTGACTTGTATTGGTTGGACTGAAGCATCATTCACAAGTGTACGAAGCTTCGTGAAGCTACGTTCCACATTGTGGAGACATAACACAATATGTGTCAAAGCAAGCTAACGACACAGCGCATGTGTTAGCTAGTTTGCTTATACACAGGCTGAGCCCGCTTTGGATAATGTCGAGCGTCGCTGGGTCTTTCATCAGTTCGTAATTTCTTCGCACTTCGCAGCGTGATACTGCATAAGATGTGCCAAGTTTGAATCAAATTTTTTCACGACAGTGAAAAAGTAGGCGTATATCTTTTTATCTTATACCAAATATCTATGCAGGATAGCAAGCGACAAACTTGTATCTCGTTCACTTCCGTACCTTTCCTCTCTCTCTGCATTTCACCCTCATGACAAGCATAGTGTGAAGCCTAAAAGCACAAGAAATTAAATAACAAATATGTCACCATTGCAATTTAAGGGCTGAAAAAGTCGAAAAAGTGGCAATGTGAATTCGACAGAAGCATTATCTGAGAGGAGACCGTACCCTTGCTTGCAGTCTTACTTCTTCGTTAGCTGATTTCGCTCACTGGGCTTTAGGACAAGGGGAGGGAAAAGTAACACAAGAAGACGACAAATAATGATGCTATATTACAACGTACGCGACATTTATACCGTAACATCATAACTATTGCCAACGCACAACCAAAATGGCACACTAAGGCGTTATGCCTTTTGTGAATGACCTATTGTACAGTTAAAATGCCACAAATGAAAGTTGAAACGAAAATACACTCGTTAAGGCGAAGCAGTGCCTATGAAAGAAATATGCACCTATTGCCAACCCAAGTTCAAGTGCGGTGTACTATGAGCTTTGAACTTCAACATGTCGTTTCAGCAATAACATCTGAGTACTCATGTAGTACGGGTTTATGGTACTACTCCCTCTCTGATCTTTTCAATTTAAGAAAAAAATTTAGAAATTACTCGCTTCCCAGCCTGCGAAAATTGACGCGCAGCGAAGATAGAGAAACCACTACAACTGCTCAGGGGGATATACAATGCTTTATGTTTTTAGAGTAATGGTTGTAATGGTACTTTAGGTAATCGTAGTAATGGTAATGTTGGCAGTATTCTGCCGCTGGTCGCATTGCCGTTCATTTTCCCCTTTAGCGCTCTTCATATTCACGTATTCAAGCACTAACTATGCGTTGAAGAGCTAAGGAGTAGCAGCGGCCTTATTTGTGCGTCAACATCTCCTCATATCATATCAATAAAAAAAAAATATGCGTTGCCTTCCTAAGTGCTGCTAAAACAATTAAATCAAGCTAGGCTGGTTCTTAGAGACGTCACTCCCCCGTCGCATGCTGCCGTCGCCGCTGCAGCTAGAGCAGCACGGATCTTTACCGGGTAACGTATGCGTGAAGCGCTACGTGCTTCGCATTGTTGTCAGGAGCGCCTTATCATCAATATGTGTTTCGGATGCTTGTTTTGTGATTGTTATAGATTGAAACGAATGCTGTTCTGTATCTTGTATGCGTCATTTCAAGAATGTATGCACTTTTCGCTTCACTTTGCTCAGTGCTTGACGTCTCTGACTTAGTCTACACCAGTACGAACCTGGCTGTTGCCCTGCACGTCGCCGGGATCGGCCCACAGGTTTGCTAACAGACGCGGACTGGAAAAAAAATGACGACCACCAAGACGATGCCAGATCGTGAAAATAAACTGGAAAGTTTTCGGTAAT